>NC_050105.1:142754007-142991507 GCF_902167145.1 Zea mays
CTCCGTGGACCGAACAAGTCTTCACGTTCGGAAGCTCTCCTGCCGAAGCAGTCCTTCAAGCTTTCTCGACTAAGTCGGGGACAGGGCCTCATGGACGGGTGAAAGTACGCGTAAGCGGCAAGGCCGACCGAGCCGAGGGATTCCCACGCCTCTGGGATACGGATACCTCACTCGTCCCTTCCGCGAGAAGCAACTCTCGCTCACACAAACATCCCTGTTACCGACAGAGTCCAGATGCTCGAAACAAGAGGAAAAAAGACGCAGCTTCGCAAGCGCGGCGAGGGTGTGTTTTCTGGCCTCGGCGGCCGCAGAAGGCACACGCTACAAGACGGTCTGATCCTCCAGGCTCGGGTCTTCACGCTGAAGGGAACCGTAGCACCCTCGGCATCGACGACGTCTTCAGCAAAGTCCGACCCAGCCTCGGACGGCGACGCGGTCTAGGGACTCCTCCGGGAATCCGACCCGAGCAGGCGGCTCGGCCGGTTACCCCTGGGGCCTCGGCCAACCGGCTTCCAAGGGCGCCAGCCCGACCCGAGGCCTCGGCTGATCGACTTTGGCATCGGCTCCGCTGACGGACAACACGGCTAGGCTCCGGCCAACCAGGTTCCCATTCTCGAGCCAACTCCGCCTCTGTTCATACTGATATCGCTACCCCTGGCCTCGGTCCATCGAAGGGCGGCCGAGGGGTCTCTTTAACTAAGCTAGAGGAGCCCCAGACAACAAGGCCGAACGGGCCGAGGGATTCCTACGCCTCCGGGATACGGATACCTCACCTGTCACCTTGACACGGGGCGACTCATGCTTGGTAAAGCGGTTCAGATAATCAACATGCGAGACTTAGTGCTCGAAAATGAGGAAAAAACATGGCTCCGTGCCAAAATTACATACATGTTCAGGCCCCGACAGCCGCAATGAACAAAAAACACTGGCATTCGAAGTGCCATTACAAACGGAACTCCGGTTCCCCCTCCGCGGGTACGAACGACCCCACTCCACGGGGAAGGCCCGCAGAGCAAAAGAAGACCGACGGGTGGCTCGCCGCCGCCCATCCTAACTACGGTGGCGGTGGGCCGGCGCTGCTGCGATCTTGCCCTCGCCCCCGCCGACGCTCGAGGGGCGAGGACAAGCACGCCGGCACGGTGGCCCGGGGCGCGGGTGGTGGCAGTGATCCCGTCGGCGACAGGGACTTCTCGAACCGCCTCCGCCTCGGCGCCGATGGCAGGGGACACCAGCCCCCCGGCAGATCCCCACTCAAATCCTCCCAGACGAGTGGGGCACCGGCCTCTGCGCGAGGGCGCCGTCCCAGTGCAAAAGCAGGACCACCCCAGAACACGAACGCCGCCCTAACAGCGCGCGGCATCGTGGGTGGTCCTCCCGTGCACACGGCGCGGCGGTCGCCCACCGGCAGGAGGGGCCGCCGGAAGCCCGGCCGACGACTCCGACACGCTGGAGGTGACGACGCCCGCCGTCGATCAGCCCCGCGCTGTCTAAGTCCGCGCCGTCCGCAGGGCCAGCGAGCGCCTCCACCCCCAAACGCCGCGGAAAAGGGTGACCCGCGGACCCGCGCGGAAGGTAGAGCGCCGGCTCAGCGTGGCCCCCACCCCAGCGAGGGTGATGAACATCCTTGAAGCTGAGGGTGGGACCAAGATCGCAGCCCGGCTTGCTCTTCCCCACCCAGAAACCGGTGGTCACCATCCTGGGTGATCGCCGGCGTAGGGGTGCGGCCGGGCCGGCTGATGAAAATCCTTGAAGCCGAACGATGGCTGAGAGGTACCAACTCCCATGGAGTTGCGTTCCTCCAACGAGGAGGCGGAAAGGCGGCGGATACCCCCCATCCGGGGGCTTGGAAGATGGAAAGACACGACGCATAAGGGAGGAAGAAGACATGGTTGCCTTCCGAAAGGAGTCTCCCTCCTTTTAAAGGCAACTCTCCCTACGTGCGCCCCCAGACGCCGCGGGCTGAGTCTTCTCCAACACGCTCCAAGGCCCTCCCCTGCGACTCGGGGGCTGGGTCCCGCATGTCATGCAAACCAGCTCAGGGCAGAAGAAGCCAAACCGCCGCGTGTGGTGCGCACGACCGTCCAGCGGTTACAAGCGCCTCCCCACTTTTGCCCAGACCAACGGGCGGAAGGGGCAGGCAGCCATGCAGGCGGCATGCAACCGCGCCAGGTGGACGCGCTTCTCCGACTTCTGACACGCCAGTTTGGGAACCCAGGCCCACGCGTCAAGCAACCGACGCGCCAGTTGCTGCATGCAAGCAACCGCACCGCCACTTGTGCCACCATCGCGCCTCTTCGGTTGCGGAGCCTATGCCGCGACTCGAGGCGACCCAACAGCGCCAGCCTGGCGTGTCGGTCAAAGCGGCCGAAAGTGGGCCGGCAGTAATGGCGGTGGCAGGCGGGCGGGCGCAGCGGTCACGTCGTCAGCCAGGCTCACGTCCCATCCTGGGACAGCAAGAGAGCCTCCTCTCACGGCGTGAAGACGGTGCACCCGTGACCCGTTCCTCGAACGGCTCGCGCACGCGTAACGGCCACCCCGCCAACCACACGCCCCGTCGCATTTACTCCGCGGCGGGACAGGCGGCGCCTCTGACGGGAGGAGCGCGCGACGCTTCACCTTCGCCGTAATAACCGCGTCAGAAAAGGTACGCCACGTCGTTCGATTTCGTATCCTTTTCCGTTTTCCTCTTTCTCTATCTCTTGCAACAGGGACCGGGAAAGGGGGATACCCCGAAAGGGATCCTTCTCCGCGAAGGAACCGGGCTCCGAGCCCCCCCTACTGATCAGGGGTTCGAAGGCTGGCCCTCCGAAGGGTTCAACAGTCGCCTCAGATCGCGTGGGCCCGACACCCACTACTGGTCAGGGGTTCGAAGGCCAGCCCCCCGAAGGGTTCCATGGCCGCCTCAGGCTACTCGGGCTCCGCGCCCATTACTGATCAGGGGTTCGAAGGCTGGCCCCCGAAGGGTTCACAGTCGCCTCAGACACCGAGCGAGGGATGACCAGGGGTACGTTCGATACATAACCGAGGCTCGGGCTGCGCTCCCGAGGTACCCTAGGACATTTCCGAGACCAGCGGGAACGATCTTGTAACGGAATCCCATCGGAGGGAGGCATCGAGCCCTCGGACCCCGTCGCTAGGGGACCGGGTCCGGCAAATCACCCGCAGGTACTTTTGGGCGTGCCTCTGGGCCCCTAGCCGACCCCCAACAAACGGGGCACGAACGTCCACTCGGATTACCCGCTTGCAGCTCACCGGAGACACCATGTTCGGTGCCCATCGAGGGTAACATGGCGCACTCCCCCCCTCCTCCTTGCGGAAAGGCAACGTAGGGGCGTATGTAAAAAGTCGAGTCTGTCCCTGATCGTCCTCTCGCCCTGTGCAGAGGCTCGGGGGCTGCTCTCGCAAAAACCGGCTCCGGCCAAACCGTTGACAGCGTCAACATACCAGCCCGAGAGCTTGGGCCCCGACCGTGCACCCGGGCTACGGCCAGTTCGCATGAGGGAACGACCAGACCAGCCGAAGCGTTACGCGAGGTATTAAGACCTCGAAGGAGTGTAACCACTCCTCCGAGGCCTCGGGGGCTACACCCGGCGGGTGCGCTCGCGCGCACCCACCGGAACAAAATGCAACCGAGAAAGGCTGGTCCCCTTGCAAAAAAGTGCGACGAAAGCCTCCAAGCGAGTGCTAACACTCCCTTCGAGGCTCGGGGGCTACTGTCGGGGACCATAATTAGGGGTACCCTCAAGACGCCTAATTCTCAGCTGGTAACCCCCATCAGCATAAAGCTGCAAAGGCCTGATGGGTACGATTAAGTCAGGGATCAGTCCACACGAGTGACTCGATCACGCTTCACCCGAGCCTAGCCTCGGTCAAGGGCAGCCGACCTCGAGAGACTTCCGTCTCGCCCGAGGCCCCCCTTTTTACGGCGGACACATCACCGGCTCGCCCGAGGCCTTGGCTTCGCTCAGAAGCAACCTTGACTAAATCGCCACACCGACTGACCAAATTGCAGGGGCATTTAACGCAAAGGTGGCCTGACACCTTTATCCTGACACGCGCCCCCCCCCGGCAGAGCCGAAGTGACCGTCGTCACTCCACCGCTCCACTGGCCAGTCTGACAGAAGGACAGCGCCGCCTGCGCCACTCCGACTGCAGTGCCACTCAACAGAGTGAGTCTGACAGGCAGTCAGGCCTTGCCAAAAGCGCCACGGCGAACTCCGCTCCGCCCGACCCCAGGGCTCGGACTTGGGCTAAGACCCGGAAGACGGCGAACTCCGCTCCGCCCGACCCCAGGGCTCGGACTCGGGCTAAGACCCGGAAGACGGCGAACTCCGCTCCGCCCGACCCCAGGGCTCGGACTCGGGCTAAGACCCGGAAGACGGCGAACTCCGCTCCGCCCGACCCCAGGGCTCGGACTCGGGCTAAGACCCGGAAGACGGCGAACTCCGCTCCGCCCGACCCCAGGGCTCGAACTCGGGCTAAGACCCGGAAGACGGCGAACTCCGCTCCGCCCGACCCCAGGGCTCGGACTCGGGCTAAGACCCGGAAGACGACGAAACTCCGCCTCGCCCGACCCCAGGGCTCGGACTCCGCCCTGACCTCGGCCGAACGACTTCCGCCTCGCCCGACCCCATGGCTCGGGCTCGGCCTCGGCAACAGAGGACAGACTCAACCTCGGCTTCGGAGGACCCCCACGTCACCCTGCCTAGGGCACAGACCCGCCACGCCAACAGGAAGCGCCATCATCATCCTACCCCGAATCGACTCGGGTCACGAAGAACAAAACCGGCGTCCCATCCGGCCAGCTCCGCCGGAGGGGCAATGATGGCGCTCCACCAGCTCTGTGACGACGGCGGCCCCCAGCTCTCTTACGGAAGCAGGACGACGTCAGCAGGGACTCGACCGCTCCGACAGCTGTCCCTCCGCCAGGCTCCGCCGCACCTCCGACAGCCACGACATCACGCCAGCAGGGTGCCAAGATCTCTCCGGCTGCCACATTGGCATGTACCTAGGGCGCTAGCTCTCCCTCCGCTAGACACGTAGCACTCTGCTACACCCCCCATTGTACACCTGGATCCTCTCCTTACGACTATAAAAGGGAGGACCAGGGCCTTCTTAGAGAAGGTTGGCCGCGCGGGACCGAGGACGGGACAGGCGCTCTCTTGGGGCCGCTCGCTTCCCTCACCCGCGTGGACGCTTGTAACCCCCCTACTGCAAGCGCACCTGACCTGGGCGCGAGACGAACACGAAGGCCGCGAGACTTCCACCTCTCTCATGCTCGACTCCGGCCACCTCGCCTCTCCCCCCTTCGCGCTCGCCCACGCGCTCGACCCATCTGGGCTGGGGCACGCAGCACACTCACTCGTCGGCTTAGGGACCCCCCTGTCTCGAAATGCCGACAGAACTGCAAGTCACTCGAAACTTGGAAAACCGTGCATGAAAAAATGATATTCATGATACTTAGCATAAGTTACGACCGATTTTAGAAGCGTACCGGAAACTTCGAGCAACGTGCTCACTAAACATGGCCGTGAACTTGGCATCCACGTGTTTAAAAATTGTATAAAACACAAATAAAGTCAGAAAATCATGAAACTTGTCCCCGTGTCATGATATCACATGTATAGGCTGTGATAAAAATTTTAGAGTATTTGGAGAAAGTTGTGAGACACTATGTGTAGAAACCTAAGAGATCCACATTGAAACTCTATGATTTCATGTGTAGTCATCTTAGGTTTCTACACATAGTGTCTCACAACTTTCTCCAAATACTCTAAAATTTTTATCACAGCCTATACATGTGATATCATGACACGAGGACAAGTTTCATGATTTTCTGACTTTATTTGTGTTTTATACAATTTTTAAACACGTGGATGCCAAGTTCACGGCCATGTTTAGTGAGCACGTTGCTCGAAGTTTCCGGTACGCTTCTAAAATCGGTCGTAACTTATGCTAAGTATCATGAATATCAATTTTTCATGCACGGTTTTCCAAGTTTCGAGTGACCTGCAGTTCAAATTTGAATTTTTCGAAGAAATTCAAATAAACGAACTAAATCTACTAACGATTGAATCTCTGTTATAATTGTCCACAAATGATACATGTAGGTCTACATAGTGTAGGAACATACCACAAAAAGTTTGGGAGACAAAATCAAAAAAATAAAAATATACTTTGCCGAGTGTCTAGAGATGACACTCGGCAAAGAGGTCTTTACCGAGTGCTAGATGTGTGACACTCGGCAAAGAATCCTCTTTGCCGAGTGCCAGCCGCTGGCTCTCGGCAAAGACTGACGGCCGTCAGCTTTGGGACGGTCGTTGACGGCCCTTTGCCGAGAGCCCTCTGTGCCGAGTGTTTGACACTCGGCAAACTAATCTTTGCCGAGTGTCTTTCTGTGCCGAGTGTCCAGCACTCGGTAAAGAGCCTCGTTGCCGAGCATCTAGCTTTACCGAGTGCGGCACTCGGCAAATCCTTCTTTGCCGAGTGCCCGACAAAAGGCACTCGGCAAAGATTGCAACACTCGGCAAAGCCTTGGATTCCGGTAGTGGTCGTAAAATCACACTTCGGAAAAGAAAATCACTGTTTTTATTTTTTAAATCACTGTTAAATCACACTTCGAGCATATGTCACATATTTATTGGTCTCCCATAGCTCTCTGAAAATGGATGCATATGACAAATGTGACAGACATATCGTATATATATACCAAAGCAATTAAATGACAAAAATGACTATAGTACTCCAGCTGCAAGATTATATCTGAAAGACACTGTTCCCATATCTCTAAACGTGGACCATGCTATATGCTGGATTGCTGGTTTGATTGAAATTATTAGATCAACTGAACAAACTGCTATTTCAGCTGCTACGTTTTGGACGGCAGCAATGTATACGGAACCACATTATCACAAACCCATAGTATATTTTTAAGTAGGCGCTGCCCGTTGTTCAAACGTACACGACTGTGATGACGGAATCGATCGCATGCTAATTTTTTTTGAAGCTGATGAATCGGCATTCGTGACTGCTGAGCTGATATTGTATAGTTGCAGGAAGAGATAATATCGAGAACCCGAAGCAAGCATGTCCTGTGCGCCGAAAACGCCTACAAACGCGAGGTCAGGATCTTCTGCGCGCTGAATCCAACTTTACAGCACAAGGATACAGGATTCTCGTCACATGAGATCCTGGCTCATGCATGTCACTTGATTCAAAGAAACTTCCAGCAGAAAGCAACTCGCATTTGTTTAATCCCTCTTGCAGCGTCACATTCAAGAACCACCTTCGTTTTGATGCATAAAATAGTTGTATACACCAAGCGCTATATGCGGAAATCTGAATTGATGACCTCCAAATGACCATTTTAGGGCATGTACAACCCTATTAATTGAGGGATCTCTTGAGGGATATCTATCCGATTAAGTGTAAAAGAATCAAGAGACAAGCTCTTCGCGAAGAGTTTGTCTTTTCACGATTTTCTATGTATGTTGTCTTTTAACCACAATAATGTTCTAATGGCTCGTTATATGATGCATTTTCTTAGCCGTCGCTTCTACTTGAAAACCAAGTAAGGGCTCTAATAGTGTGTCACATCACTATTCTAATGGTAGTTTCAGGATGGTTTCATGCACATCTAATAGTGTGTCACATCACTATTTTAGATGATATGGCACAATATTTAAGATAGATGAGTTTTATGGGATGAAATCGGTTTCATCGAGATGAAACCATGTCAACCCATTTCCAAGGTCTTGAAAACCGTGTCGTACGATTTTACTGAGGGGCTAGAGAGCATGGCGTCTTAGCGCTGGTCGCCCCCGGCGTCCACCGGTGCGCCGTGGCTTGGCGCCCCCCCTGCTCGTGGCCATGGGGGGCCCCTGGCGGGTTCGTCTGCTTCGTCCTTGGTCTTCTCCGACGGTCTCCGCTTTCAGGATTGGATTTTCAACAAGTTTAACCGTCCGATCAACCCCATCCCGGGTAAATTTGATCGTCACGAGTTCTTTTTAGTCGTCTCCTTCGGCAGATGCTCCATGCGTTTGTGCCTAGAATCTGTGGGTCTTCTACTTCAATCATTTGTTGGTGGCGAGGCTGCCTTATTCAGGGTTTCACAGCTTGCGGACCGGGTTTTCGTTTTTCGTTCTCTTGCAAGGTTGTTGGTTTTGCAGTTTATCATTTACGCTCCTATTCCTGCTCCGTATTCAAGGCGTACCTACACCTTTGGAATTCTGGCGGCCCTAATTGGTTCATTGAGTGGCAGCGTTATTCAGCGGAAGAATCCAAATCCTGGAAACTGGTTTCTCATCGCCGTTCTTCCCCGGCTCTGTTTGCTATTATGTCTCGTAAACCAGCTCTGTCAGGTGCAAATTTGGTCCCTTTGGGTCATCAGAAGAGATCTGTTCGTGATCCCGCAGGTTTGAAGCAGCGGCTTTCGGTTTTTGATCGGATTTCCTTCCCCCTTCGCTCTGTCAGTGATCATGAAGTTGTTGTTCGTCCGCATTTTCAAAATTATTCAAATCGCAGAATTGGTCGCATGGTTCGCTCAGGATTTCGGCCATCTTTGGAGGCCCCTCGCGTTTCCCCATGGGCCCCGCGGATGTTGGTTTGGAGGTCCAAGAAGATTTTGGAACAGTGCCCGGAGAATTTTGGACAGGATTCTATCCCCGGCATTAATGGCTCTTCTGTCCCTGCGGCGTCGGGTGACCAGCATTTCCGCGATCTTTCTCTCTGTGGAAATAATTCTCAAATATTTGGTATCTCAGGTCAGAAGTGCAATCGACCGGTTGGCTCTTTTCCCGATAAGTTCGCGAATGCCTCCTGGGGGTTTCCTCCGCGCTTATGGTTTAGGCCTCCTCTGCTATCGCTTACAGGTGGGCCCCCTCACCTGCCCTCTTTTAACAACTTTGGTGAGTTCTCTCAGGCGGTTCTTTCGAGTGCCGACGCTTCGCCTTCCACGGAACTTGCACTGTTCGCAAAACCCCACTCCGCTCCGCTGCCCTGGAAGAATCCGTCACCGTCGTGCTCTCTTCTGAGTGTGGTGCCTCTGCCACCTTCGCATTCTAGCATTCTTGGTGCTGCTGAAGAAATGGCTTTTCGCAGAGTTGATCCTACGCCGTTCCTCCCCCATGGCTTCGTGGCGCAGCAAGTCGATCATCGTGAGATAATGGTACGTACTGTTACTCGTCCTCAACCTTCGACGCATGAAGATTGGGGCATTGTGCTTGTTCACCCTTTACCGGAGCATGAGGTCAACTTCCACATCTTCGATGATATCATCCGTGAGTATTTGGTGGAAGTTCGGCGGGTTCAAGTCAGGAGCATCCAGCGCTCTCATCTAGGACAGGCTTTGGTGCGATTCAGGTTCGCGTTTGACAGAGACAACTTAGTGGCATTGGGCCCCCAGCAAGCCCTGGGATTTTCTTTTACTGTCATTTGTCACAATGAGGGCTGGAACCAGCGTGCCCTAACATTTAATCACGAATGTTGGCTGATTCTTCTTAGTTTTCCTATGGGTTTCTGGACTCATGAACACATTCAGAATGCGGTTGGTGCCTTTGGAAGGGTTCTCATGTGGGACCCTGATCCTAACAATGCTACTAGGTTGTTGGTCCGAGCAAGAGTGACTTCTTTGCAGGAAGTGCCACAGTTCATAGTCTTCTCGGTGGCCGAAGGTTTTCAGGGTGTCTCTTGGACTGTTCAATGTGACATTGTGCAACAGTTCATGCTTGACGCTCAACCTCAAGATGAGGACCTCGTGCCTCCCTACCCCCATGATAGTCACCAGCTCCCTGTTGAGTTTTTTGGAATGGGGCAGCCGATGCCCAACTTCCATTTTCAGTTTGACCTCAATATTCCTCCTGAGGAAGGAATCAATGCTGAGGAAAATGTTGCGACTAATGTTGATGATGGCTGGGACCCTTGGCCTGTTGAGCAGGCTCATCCCCCTATGCCAGAGGTTTTACCAAATAATGTTAACGCTGCGATCAATGAAGAAGAACAGTTCAGCTTTCAGGTCTTGAGGATCTCCCTTCTGACGATTCGGTGGGCTATTTTAACGACATCATTATCCCTCAGGGAGTCCAGCTTCAGCAGGATGAAGCCCCGGCGCCGGCTGAAGCGGTTCTCGCTTTGCCTGCTTTCCCTCCTGAAAACATGAATTTGGAGGGAAACAATGTCGAGGGACAGGACGACATGCAAATTGAAGATAACATCAATGTGGGCCTTATGTTGCACTTGGATCAAACCATCCCTGATCCTGCTTTTGAAGATTTCATGGCCAGAAAGCGTTCCTCCTCTTGGGCTGATTTGTTCCCTGACAATGATGGCTCAGTTTCTGTTCCAAAGGTTTGGGCTGCTTTCTTCATGGGCCTTTTAATGAGGCCGGATTCGTTTGATTGGGTCAGAAAATTCCTATTGTCGGGAGCTATCTCGGCATTCGTCACACCCAGCATGGACACCATTTCAATCAGGATCCCCTCTAACTGTCTCCCTCCACCCAGTCAGGACTCCCCTGCTAGGCCTCAACCCTCTCCCTAGTCAGAGGCAACTTCCAGAAAAAGGCAGCCTATCTCAGTCGACACGACAGTCAGAAGGAGTGTCAGGCTTAGGGCAAAGGCCAAGGGCTTCAAAAATTGCACTAGGATTGGTAAGAAAAATTGCTCATGCTGCACCCAATATGCCCCTCCTACTATGCAACTTGACGTCATCAAGAAATTGGGTGCTGAGTTCTGTAAGATGACCCCTTCCAAGCTAAATCCGGAGGATTTGAACAGATCCAAGGCCACTGGTACTACCATTCAGAGGTCGGTTGCTCCCCCTCGACAGCAAGGATGATGATTCCGAATCCTCTGATGAACAGGTGGGGGACCCTCACTTCAATGATGACAATGATGATGAATCTAATACCTCGCCGGGGTTGTAAGGCTTTGGCCTCCCCCTTTTGGGACGAATGGTGTTTTCTGTACACTGGTTGGCGATTATTTTGTTGGTAAACGGTTGGAGTTGGCGCGCTTGTGGCGCTCTTTGCATTTTCTGAAACTAACTCTGGTGGAATCGAGGTTTATAACCTGTTTGATACAATTAACTCTGATGGAGTCGATGACTCTTTGTTGCTTGAAATGGTTAATTTTGATGTCTGGAGCTTCTGTTATTTTTTATGTGGGCTCTCTTTGCAAATTTCTTGTTGGGCTCATTTGAAGCCTTATTCCCCTCATGTCATGCTGATCATGTGGCCCTTTGAATTCTCCTGTTTATGGACTTATACTGGAGGAAGGATCTATTGGTGTATGCTATGCATACCGGAATTCCTTAATTTTAAGACTGATAGTTTACCATGACTTCCGGCCCTCAGAACCTACACCGCTCCTTGAAAATTCTGTCTCATAACATTAGAGGAATTAACTCAGAGACCAAATGGAATTCCTTACGCAATAACATCTCGGACTCTAAATGTGATATCATATGTATTCAAGAGACAAAAAAGAGTCCTTTGATGATTCCTACATTCGTCGCTTCTGCAGCAGATCCTTTGATAAGTTTGAATTCGGACCTTCTATTGGCGCTTCTGGGGGCTTCATAACAATTTGGAAAGGTTCTCTTTTTGATGTGGAGATTATTGATCAAAATTCTTTCGGTCACACGATCCGTTTCCATACAAAGCTTACCAATCAAACCTGGTGGCTCACCAACATTTATGCCCCTTGTACTCCTCAAAGGAGAGAAGAATTTCTCTCTTGGTTTTCCAGCATTGAGATTGATGATAACAAATTATGGATCTTCCTTGGTGACTTTAATATGATCAGATCTCCTGATAACCGCAACAAGCCGGGTGGGGATCACCTCAGAATGATGAGTTTTAATTTGGCAATCAGTCAGCTGGGGCTTCAGGAAATTCTCCTCAAAGGACAAGCCTATACTTGGTCAAATATGCAACGTCACCCGCTTCTCGAAAAACTTGATTGCTGCTTTGTTTCACAGGCTTGGTCGGTCACCTTTCCAGCTACCTCTGCACTCTCGCTTCCTAGAGGAACCTCGGATCATATCCCTTGGATGGTCAATGTCCAAATCAATGTTCCCAAACCACCCATCTTTAGATTTGAAAATTATTGGCTTCAGCTTGATGATTTCCACTCTATCTTTCAAGACTCTTGGAATCAGCCTATCTTTCAACCAGACCCTGCTAAAAGGCTCATGGCAAAGTTTAAAAGAGCACGCAAGCACATCCATGTCTGGTGTAAGTCTCTCCCCAACTTAACAAAATTTATTGGTAAGGTCAAGATGGTGGTGCAGCTGTTAGACTTCATTGAAGAGAGCAGAGACTTAACCATTCAGGAATGGAACTTCAAAGAAATCCTTCTTCTCCATTTACAAGATCTTTTACCTGAGCAACAGATTTATTGGAAACAAAGAGGTCAAATCAAATGGGCCACCCTTGGAGATGCCGACACTAAATTCTTTCACGCCAATGCCACTGTCAAGCACAGACATAACCTTATTTCTTCTCTTAAAGATGATAATGGAAATATGGCTCTCTCTCATAATGAAAAAGAAGCTGTGCTTTTTAATGCCTTCAAGAACCGTTTGGGGACTTCTCAGCAAACTTCTATGGTTTTCAACTTACCTGCTTTGATTCAGTCGATTGGTAATTTATCCGAGCTTGAGCACCCTTTCTCTAGCCTTGAGATCGATCAAATCATTGCATGTCTGCCTTCAAATAAATCGCCAGGTCCAGATGGCTTTAACACATACTTTGTTAAAAAATGCTGGTCGGTGATTGCCCCTGATTTCTATGACCTATTCAACAAATTCTTTGAAGGATCTCTCTGCATGCATAGCATCAACGGATCATATGTGACCCTCATTCCCAAAAATTGCTCTCCTAATTCAGTCGGTGACTATAGACCCATCTCCCTCCTTAACACGAGTGTCAAAGTTCTAACAAAAATCTTAGCCAATCGCTTGCAACTGGTGATCACAAAGCTCGTCCATCAGAATCAATATGGTTTTATCAAGGATAGATTGATCCAAGATTGCTTAGCTTGGGCTTTTGAATATATTTCCCTTTGTCACAAATCCAGAAAAGAAATGGTCATTCTAAAGCTTGATTTTGAGAAGGCATTTGATAAACTGGAGCATGCTGCTCTTTTAGAGATCTTGAGGCACAAGGGGTTCGGTGATAAATGGATCCACTGGATCTCTATGATTCTTGGCTCCGGATCTTCTGAAGTTCTTTTGAATGGAGTCCCTGGGAAAAGATTTCACTGTCGACGTGGAGTCATACAAGGCGACCCTCTGTCCCCACTTCTTTTTGTTCTTGCTGCTGACCTTTTGCAGTATATTGTCAACAAGGCATGTGAAGGTGGCATTCTTCGTCTTCCATTACCAAACAATTGTGGTCCGGATTTCCCTATCATCCAATATGCTGATGATACTATTCTCATAATGGAAGCCTGCCCTAGACAATTTTTCTTCTTAAAGGCAATGCTCAACTCTTTTGCTGACTCCACTGGGCTTCATGTGAATTACCATAAGTCCAACATTTACCCCATCAATGTCACGGACCAGAAAATGGAGATCCTTGCAAATACTTTTCATTGCAAAATTGGATCATTGCCCTTTACTTACTTAGGGCTTCCCTTGGGTCTCCAAAGACCTAAATTGGGTGCTTTTCTACCCCTTATCCAGAAAATTGAAAAAAGACTGGCGTTGTCGGGGACCATAATTAGGGGTACCCTCAAGGCTCCTAATTCTCAGCTGGTAACCCCCATCAGCACAAAGCTGTAAAGGCCTGATGGGTGCGATTAAGTCAGGGATCAGTCCATTCGAGGGACTCGATCACGCCTCGCCCGAGCCTAGCCTCGGGCAAGGGCAGCCGACCCCGGAGGATCTCCGTCTCGCTCGAGGCCCCCCTCCAGCGACGAACATATTTCCGGCTCGCCCGAGGCCCTGTCTTCGCCAAGAAGCAACCCTAACCAGATCGCCGCGCCGACCGACCAAATCGCAGGAGCATTTAATGCAAAGGTGGCCTCACACCTTTATCCTGACGCGCGCCCTTCAGTCGACAGAGCCAAAGTGACTTTCGTCACTTCGCCGCTCCACTGACCGACCTGACAGAAGGATAGCGCCGCCTGCGCCGCACCGCCTGCTGTGCCACTTGACAGAGTGAGGCTGACAGGCAGTCAGGCCCGGCCGCAGGCACCATAGGAAGCTCCGCATCGCCCGACCTAGGGCTCGGACTCGGGCTCAGCCCCTGAAGACGGCGAACTCCGCTCCGCCCGACCCAGGGCTCGGACTCGGGCTAAGCCCCGGAAGACGGCGAACTTCGCTCCGCCCGACCCAGGGCTCGGACTTGGGCTCAGCCCCAGAAGACGGCGAACTCCGCTCCGCCCGACCCAGGGCTCGGACTCGGGCTAAGCCCCGGAAGACGGCGAACTCCGCTTCGCCCGACCCCAGGGCTCGGGCTCCGCCCTGGCCTCAGCCGACGGTCTCCGCCTCGCCCGACCCAGGGGCTCGAACTCGACCTCGGCCACGGAAGACAAACTCGACCTCGACTTCGGAGGAGCCTCCACATCGCCCAACCTAGGGCGCAGACCGACCACGTCGACAGGAGGCGCCATCATTACCCTACCCCAAGCTGACTCGGGCTACGGGGAACAAGACCGGCGTCCCATCTGGCGCGCTCCGCCAGATAGGCAATGATGACGCCCCGCACGCTCCCTGACGACGGCAGCTCTCCGCCCCCTTATAGAAGCAAGAGGACGTCAGCAAGGACTCGACAGCCCCAACAGTTGTCCTTCCACCAGGCTCCAGCGCTCCTCCGACGGCCACGACATCACACGAACCGGGTGCCAAAACCTCTCCGGCTGCCACGACGGCGTGTACTTAGGGCGCTAGCTCTCCTCCGCTAGACACGTAGCACTCTGCTACACCTCCCATTGTACACCTGGATCCTCTCCTTACGCCTATAAAAGGAAGGACCAGGGCCCTCTTACAGAAGGTTGGCCGCGCGGGGACGAGGACGAGACAGGCGCTCGCGTAAGGCCGCTCGCTCCCACACCCGCGTGGACGCTTGTAACCCCCTACTGCAAGCGCACCCGACCTGGGCGCGGGACGAACACGAAGGCCGCGGGATTTCCACCTCTCTCACGCCCGACTCCGGCCACCTTTCTCGCCCCTTCGCGCTCGGCCTCGCGCCGACCCATCTGGGCTGGGGCACGCGGCGACATTTCACTCGTCGGTCCAGGGACCCCCCGGTCTCAAAACGCCGACAGTTGGCGCGCCAGGTAGGGGCCTGCTGCGTGTTGACGAACAGCTTCCCGTCAAGCTCTAGATGGGCAGTCTCCAGCAACCTCTCCGGCCCGGGACGGTGCTCCGTTTCGGGAGTCTTGAGTTCATGTCCCTCGACGGCAGCTACAACATGATACTCCTTCCCCCGCCGTGCTACAGCGATAGTGGCGGCCGACAGCCCGCCCGCCGGCGGCGGAATCGACGACGTCTTTCCCGCGTGGTGGAAGAACAACATTCGAGCTCACCCCGTCCTCTCCCCCGCCGACGGAGGAGGAGGCGGGGCAACCAAGGCCAAGCAGGAGGCAGCACCTCGTCGGCTGTCGAGCGAGTCGACGGCGCCAGTGCCCCAACGGGGGGCGCGTCGGGCATCGACCTCGCGTTTGAGACGAAGACGAGCGCCGTCTCCCCGCAACACGCCGATTCCGAGCAAACGGACGACGCCAGCACGCTCGCGAAAGGCTTGCTGAATGTCACCCTCGTACCTGAGACGACGGTGCAGTCAGTCCCCGACGTGACTTCATCACCGCCCGTCGACCAAGAGGTACCGACCGATTCCCATCTCATGCCTCTTGGATTCAGCCTCGACCCGCCAAGCGGCTTCGCTTCGGCGGACGCTCTCGTAGAGGCGAGTCCAAACCCTCTGGGGTATCGTACGCGGTCACCCTTGGACCTGCTGACGGACGTCTCGACCTACGGGCCCTCGAGGTCCGAGGAAGATGACGAGCCCGACTTCTGTTGGGATTTCTATGGACTTGGCAACCCCAGTGCCATGCGGGACTTCATGACCGCATGCGACTACTGCCTTTCCGACTGTTCCGACGGAAGCCGCAGCCTCGGCGACGAGGACTGCGACCCAAGCCGCGAATGTTTCCACGTCGATCTAGGGGGTCCCTCCGAAGGCAACCATCTCGGTATGCCGGAGGACGGTGATCTCCCTAGGCCGGTGCCTCGCATTGACATCCCACGGGAGCTAGTTGTGGTCCCCGTTCAGGCGGGGGGCCATGACCAACAGCTCGAGCAAATCCGCGGGGTGTAGGCCAGGCTCGACGAGGGAGCAGGAGCGCTTGAGCCGATCCACCGGGACGTCGGGCAGGAATGGGCAGGCCAGCCTCCGCCCGGAGAAATGCGTCATCTACCCCAGGGCTTCCAGTGGGGTCGGCCAGAACCAGGCTGCAGCAGCAATGGTCCTTCGTGCGATGCCAGAGCCATCAACCACCGAGGGGCGGCGAATCCAGGGAGAACTCAAGAATCTCCTGGAGGGCGCCGTGGTCCAGCAGGCCGAGAGCTCCGCCTCCCGGAGGCAGGGGTACCCCTCGGAACATCATGCCGCGACTTCCCGATTCATGCGGGAAGCCTCGGTCCACACCGGGCGCACGCGCAACACAGCGCCTGCGGCCCCGGGTCGCCTCGGCAGCGAGCACCATCGCCGCGACCGTTGGGCCCACCTCGACGAGAGGGTGCGCCGAGGCTACCACCCCAGGCGTGGGGGGGCGCTACGACAGCGGGGAGGATCGGAGTCCCTCGCCCGAACCACCCAGTCTGCAGGCTTTCAGCCGCGCCATACGCCGGGCGCCGTTCCCGACCCGGTTCCGACCCCCGACTATTATCACAAAGTACTCGGGGGAGACGAGACCGGAACTGTGGCTCGCGGACTACCGGCTGGCCTGCCAACTGGGTGGAACGGACGATGACAACCTCATCATCCGCAACCTCCCCTTGTTCCTCTCCGACACCGCTCGCACCTGGTTGGAGCACCTGCCTCCGGGGAAGATCTCCAACTGGGACGACCTGGTCCAGGCCTTCGCCGGCAATTTCCAGGGCACGTACGTGCGCCCTGGAAACTCCTGGGACCTCTGAAGCTGCCGGCAGCAGCCGGGAGAGTCTCTCCGGGACTACATCCGGCGATTCTCGAAGCAGCGCACCGAGCTGCCCAACATCACCGACTCAGATGTCATCGGCGCGTTCCTCGCCGGCACCACTTGCCGTGACCTGGTGAGCAAGTTGGGTTGCAAGACCCCCACCAGGGCGAGCGAGCTGATGGACATCGCCACCAAGTTCGCCTCTGGCCAGGAGGCGGTCGAGGCTATCTTCCGGAAGGACATGCAGCCCCAGGGCCGCCCACCCAAAGATGCCCCGAGGCGTCAACTCAGCGCGGCGCCAAGAAGAAGGGCAAGAAGAAGTCGCAAGCGAAACGCGACGCCACCGACGCGGACCTTGTTGCCGCCGTCGAGTACAAGAACCCTCGGAAACCCCCCAGAGGTGCCAACCTCTTCGACAAGATGCTCAAGGAGTCGTGCCCCTATCACCACGGGCCTGTCAAGCACACCCTTGAGGAGTGCGTCATGCTTCAGCGCCACTTCCACAGGGCCGGGCCGCCCGCGGAGGGTGGCAGGGCCCGCGACGAAGACAAGAAGGAAGATCACCAGGCATGAGAGTTCCCCGAGGTCCGCGACCGTTTCATGATCTACAATGGGCAAGCGGCGAACGCCTCGGCTCGGCACCACAAGCAAGAGCGCCGGGAGGTCTGTTCGGTGAAGGTGGCGGCGCTAGTCTACCTAGACTGGTCCAACAAGCCCATCACCTTCGACCGAGCCGACCACCCCGACCACGTGCCGAGCCTGGGGAGATACCCGCTCGTCGTCGACCCCGTCATCAGCGATGTCAGGCTCACCAAGGTCCTCATGGACGGAGGCAGCAGCCTCAACATCATCTACGCCGAGACCCTCGGGCTCCTGCGTGTCGATCTGTCCTCGGTCCGGGCAGGCGCTGCGCCTTTCCATGGGATCATCCCCGGGAAGTGTGTCCAGCCCCTCGGACAACTCGACCTTCCCGTCTGCTTCGCAACGCCCTCCAACTTCCTAAGGGAGACCCTGACGTTCGAGGTGGTCGGGTTCCGAGGAACCTACCACGCGGTACTGGGAAGGCCATGCTACGCGAAGTTCATGGCCGTCCCCAACTACACCTACCTCAAGCTCAAGATGCCGGGCCCCAACGGGGTCATCACCGTCGGCCCCACGTACAAACACGCGTTCGAATGCGACGTGGAGTGCGTGGAGTACGCCGAGGCCCTCGCCGAGTCCGAGGCCCTCATCGCCGACCTTGAGAGCCTCTCTAAGGAGGTGCCAGATGTGAAGCGTCATGCCGGCAACTTCGAGCCAGCGGAGACGGTTAAGTCCGTCCCCCTCGACCCCAGCAGCGACGCCTCCAAGCAAGTCCGGATCGGCTCCGAGCTTGATCCCAAATAGGAAGTAGTGCTCGTCGACTTTCTCCGTGCGAACGCCGACGTCTTCGTGTGGAGTCCCTCGGACATGCCCGGCATACCGAGGGATGTCGCTGAGCACTCGCTGGACATCCGAGCCGATGCCCGACCCGTCAAGCAGCCTCTGCGCCGATTCGACGAAGAAAAGCGCAGAGCCATAGGCGAGGAGATCCACAAGCTAATGGCGGCAGGGTTCATCAAAGAAGTATTCCATCCCGAATGGCTTGCCAACCCTGTGCTTGTGAGAAAGAAAGGAGGGAAATGGCGGATGTGTGTAGACTACACTGGTCTAAACAAAGCATGTCCGAAGGTTCCCTACCCTCTGCCTCGCATCGATCAAATCGTGGATTCCACTGCTGGGTGTGAAACCCTGTCTTTCCTCGATGCCTACTCAGGGTATCACCAAATCAGGATGAAAGAGTCCTGCCTCTGTACCGCCTCTTAAGGAAGGCCGAGTGCTTCACTTGGACCCCTGACGCCGAGGATGCCCTCGGGGACCTGAAGGCGCTCCTCACGAACGCACCAGAGTCGTTGCTGGAGGAGCGGGCTAAAATAGCCTCGGGGCGAATAACGGTTCCCCCTGAAGCCTTCTCCCGAGACCTGCATCAACAGTCCGTCAAGATCGACGACACGCCCGAGCCCGAGGCGCCCTCGGCCCAGCCCGAGGTACCCTTGGCTCAGTCCGAGGTACCCACGGTTCGGCCCGAGGTACCCTCGGCCCCCGAGGGTGAGGCACTGTGCGTCGAGGAGGAGCGAAGCGGGGTCACGCCTAATTGAAACTGGCAGACCCCATACCTGCAATATCTCCACCGAGGAGAGCTACCCCTCGACCGAGCCAAAGCTCGGCGGTTGGCGCGGCGCGCCAAGTCGTTTGTCTTGCTGGAAGATGGGAAGGAGCTCCACCATCGCGGCCCCTCAGGCTTCCTCCAGTGATGCATTTCCATCGCCGAAGGCCAGGAGCTCCTACGAGAGGTACACTCGGGGGCTTGCGACCATCGCGCAGCACCCCGAGCCCTCGTTGGAGACGCCTTCCGACAAGGTTTCTAATGGCCGACGGCGGTGGCCGACGCCACTCGACGTCAGTTCTACGCAAGGCAGACCCACCCCTTGCGGAAGACACCCGGGGGCTACACGCACCCCTGGGAAAAAGTTCTGAAGCCCGGAACAAACAAACTGACCAACAGTCAAGGCTAGGTCCGCACCAACACTTGGAACGTCTAACAGCTACGTCGCCTCTACCCTTAAGATGCTTTCAAGTTGTTTGTATACCTCGCTCCCACGCAAGTTTTAGTCATCAAGGAAGGGTCAGCCTTGCTTCGGCAGAGCCCAACCCTCCCTCGGGGGCTAAAAAGGGGGGAACCCCTCTGCGTCAAAATTTTCAATCGAAAAGGCTTTTGCGTTCCCCTGGCTATGTCGGAAGCAGGACCCCAAGGAGCGAATGCGGGTGCATTTAAGTGGCAAGGCTGACTGAGCCGAGGGACTCCTACGCCTCCGGGTTACGGACACCTCGCTCGTCGCCCACCACGAAAAGTGACCCCTACTTGGGGAAGCCACCCTGCTACTGACGGGCGGGGCCGGACACGCAAAATGAAAGGAAAAGGGGCACGACTTTATGCAACGATAATAAAGTGTTCAGGCCTCAGCGGTCGCAAAAAGACACACGTGCATCCAACAAAAACTGCTCCGACAGAGTTAGGCGTCGCCCGGGGAAGGAGCCGCGCCTTCGGCTTTGTCCCCGCCCTCGACAAAGTCCATCCCGGCTTCGGACGACGGTGCAGGCGGGAGGATCTCTGCCTCGAAGGTGGTCGCCAACACTGCGCTCGGACCCACGGCGGCCGTGTCGAGCCTCTGGACTTCTGCCAGGGCGGATTCATCTTCGTCAGGAAGGCAATACCCCTCGCTGACCCGCTCCAGGTCCACGACGTAGTGGGAAGTGAGCACGGTGAAGGCCCGCCTGACGCCGTGGTGTAGCGCCTCGCGGAGTCTGCCGCGCACATGATCGCCCAAGGCCTGCAGGCGACTTTGAGGGGAGCTTCTCGAGGGGACGTCGCCGAAGCCAAGGACCCGGCAGAAGTCCGAGAGGGCCTCGGACATGGCCGCATGGTCGGCCTCCCTCTGCTCGGCCGCCCCGGCAAGCGCCTCGGCAAGCGCCTTGGCGGACTCATCGAGGGCAGGCTCGAGCTCTGCGAACAGCCAGAACGGAAGATCTCAAGCGCAAGCGGAGGAAACAAGCTGAAACGAAAACCGAAAATGGCCAGGGCGTACATCCGGCTCAGGCACGCTGCTCCGAGGCTGCGACCTGGGCTACGGCTAGGTCGGCTGCAAGGGCTCCAGCCCGGCTTTCGGCCTCGGCAGCCCGGCCCCGAGATTGGTCTCGCTCATTGACGACCTGGTCGAACTCCGACTGCTGTCGTCGCACCTCTACGCGTGCCGTTGCCACCTCTGCGCGTGCCACTGCCGCCTCGGTTCTCAGATCGGTGCAGAGCAACCGAAGGTCCGCCACCACGGCGCCCTGCTGAGAGAGGCGCGCAGTAGCCCTGGCGAGCGAGGTCCTCAGGGATCACAGCGAGCCCTAGACGTCAACCTCGTGGCGGATGAACGACGACTTGGCGGCGCTCAGATCCGTCAGATCCTGAGGGAAGGAAGCGGGGCGTCACAAAAGACGCCTTGGTCACAAAAAAAGGTATGCCTGAAACCATTACCTGGAGGATTTTGGGGACGTCCCTGTAGAAAACCTCCAGCGACGACCGGAGCGACCCCACCGTTGCTTCGGCACACTCGCGGAGCTCGTCCCAAGACTGCTCCTCCCGTTCATCGTCAAGAACGAAGAAGGGATCTGAGGCCTCACGGGTCTGGAACCGGAGCAACTGGCGCCGACCCTCGGAGCTCCGCCGCACAGCGACAAGGCTGCCGCTCGGCGAGACGGGTCGCGTTTCCGCGCCCCCCTCCTCCGAGGCACCGAGCACCGACGCCTCAGCCATCTCAGCGTCGGCAGCAATAGGTCGCTCCCCGACTGGGACGACAGCGACTTCAGTAACAACAGGTGCCAGCACTGCCGGCACGTCCGGTGGGGCCGGGGCCACGTCCGCGTCAGCCGCCTCCTCTAGCACGATGGCCGCCTCGGCAGAAGAGCCGGCCTCGGGAACTCGCTCTACAGCGACTGGTGCCGCCTGAGCCCCCTGCTGTGGAGCGCCTTGCGAGAAGGCCAGTTGAACGGCAAGGCCCGGAGCGGCGTCGGCTGCGGAAGCCGACGCCGTCTTAAGGGCCTTTTGGGGAGCCAGATCAGTCAGGCCATGGCTTCGCTTGCTGAGGAGGAAAGAAAAATCGCGGTCGGACATACGAATGAAAAGCCAGGACGAAGATGTTCCAAGATACTTACCCGCTCCAGGCCATGATCAACCGTGCCTGAGGGGAGGTCTCTCGGATCTCGACCCCCGAAGGCGCCGCCGAGGTCCGCCTCGCCGGCAGCTTCGACACCACCCTGGCTTTAGGCGCCTTGGACGCCCGGGAGACGGACTGCCCAGGCACTGCCGCGGCGACCTGAGGGTCGCTCTCCTGCGCTGCCGGCGTGGGCGACGGCTCTCGGGGAACAGACGCCTCGGCCTGACTCCCCGGGGTCACCTCAACTCCCCCGGCCGAGGGGTCAAGTACCCTCTCGGTCTGCCCCCGCTCTTCAGGCCGGGACCTCGGCGTCCCGACTCCGGGGACTGATGGCGCCAGCCCACTCGGGGGCTGGCTTGACGGCTCCTGGCCTAACCTCAAGCCCGGGCTGAAGCCGAGGCGGGCAGCCATGTCGTCATCCTCGTCATCATCTTCGTCATCGTCGTCGTCATCAGGCGTTTCCGGCGACGGCCCCCTCGGGAGCCCCTCCCTCTCCTGCCGACGACGAAGTTTTTCCAAGGCGTCTCGAGCCCGCATCCGCTCGCGGGCCCGGGCCTTCTCCGCGTCCTTCTTCTTCTTCTTCTCCTCCGCGGCAACCCGCCGCGCTGCTCGGTCCACCGCATCCTCCGGGACCCGTGGCAGGGAAGGCTTGTGCCACCCTACCTCCTGGAGACAGATGGAGATCCCGACCATAAGAATCAAGGGCAACCCGACGCAAGGAGAAGGAGGGAGCGGACACTCACCAGGGTCACGCACCCTTGGTCGGGGCGCATTAAGGGCTGGGAGAAGGCGCTGGTGTCTGGTTTTCCCAACGCGACGGCCACCAGCCCGTGGAGAACGTCGAAGGGAAGAGGATCCGAGGACATCCACGAGCCCTCCAAGTCAGCCTCCGGCGTCATCTCCCAAAGCGGCAACCGTCGCTCCGCCAAGGGAAGCACCCTCCGACGGTGGATGGCGGCAACCACTCCCGCGGCGGTGAGTCCCGCTTTCCGCAACGCCTCCAAGGCCTTGAGAAGGGGCTCGAGGTTCTTCTGTCTTTCGTGCGGGGTCCCGTGGCGCCAAGCATCGGCGGCGACGGTGACCACTCACTGGGAAAACGACGGGAGCAGCTCGCCGTCATTCCGGAGGTAGAACCACCGGCGCTGCCACCCTTTATTCGAGGACGCAAGGATGGCGGGAATGTACAGCAACGCTCACGACTGCCTCAGCTGGAGGATGCAGCCGCCGGCCCGCACTGCCGCGCGGACCTTTCTCCCCCCGTCGGCGAAGCAAAAAACTCCGCGGAAAAGAGATGAGTCCACAAGTCCCAGTGGGGGGCGATCCCCAAATACCCTTCGCACACCGCTACGAAGATGGCGGCTTGCGAGATGGAGTTGGGGCTGAGGTTGTGCAACTCCACCCCATAGTGGTGCGGGATCGCCCGCATAAAGCGGCTCGCCGGCACACCGAATCCCCGCTCATGAAAGGAGACAAAGCTCACAACGTACCCCGGCGGTGGGGACGAAGTGACTCCGCTCGCAGGGGGAATCCACTCTGGCCGCCTCTCATCAGAGAGAGGGCGAAGTAAACCCTCAGCAACAAGATCCTCCAGATCACCCGCCGTGACCGTGGAGAAAGGCCATGGATCGTGCGGCGAGATGATGGTCACCCGGTCGGCCATCACCGAGCAAAAGGGGTGGCGGCGGAAAGAACTGGGGAAGCGGTTTCCTTTTCTCTGGCTAAACCTCTCGGGTTGCGAAAACCTAAGGGGGAGGCGAGAAGCGGAGCAAAGAACCGTCGCCAGACCCTCCTCCGAGTATATAAAGGCCAAGACGAGACCCGTTCAACGTTTCGTCCGGACCCGCCGCGGGATTCAAAAAACCCAAAGCGAAACGGCCGTTCCTCGAACGGCTCGCGCACGCGCAACGGCCGCCCCGCGAACCGCACGCCCCGTCGCATTAACTCCGTGGCGGGAAAGGCGGCGCCTCTGGCGGGGGAAGCGAGCGACGTTTCGCCTTCGCCATAATGACCGCGTCAAAAAAGGTACGCCGCGTCGTTCAACTTCGTATCCTTTTCCTCTTTCTCTCTCTTACAACATGGACCGGGAAAGGGGGATACCCCGAAAAGGATCCTTCTCTGTGAAGGAACCAGGCTCCGAGCCTCCCTACTAATCAGAGGTTCGAAGGCTGGCCCCTCGGAAGGGTTCAACAGCTGCCTCAGAGCGCGTGGGCTCCACACCCACTACTGGTCAGAGGTTCGAAGGTCGGCCCCTCGAAAGGGTTCAACGACCGCCTCAGGCTACTCGGGCTCCGCGCCCACTACTGATCAGGGGTTCGAAGGCTGGCCCTCGAAGGGTTCACAGCCGCCTCAGACACAGAGCGAGGGATGACCATGGGTACGTTCGATACATAACCAAGGCTCGGGCTGCGCTCCCGAGGTACCCTAGGACATTTCCGAGACCAGCGGGAACGATCTTGTAACGGAATCCCATCAGAGGGAGGCATCGAGCCCTCGGACCCCGTCGACAGGGGACCGGGTCCGGCAGATCACCCGCAGGTACTTTTGGGCGCGCCTCTGGGCCTCTAGCCGACCCCTAGCAAATGGGGCACGGACGTCCACTCGGATTACCCGCCAGCAGCTCACTGGAGACACCATGTTCGGCGCCCACCGAGGGCAACATGGCGCTTTCCCCCCCTCCTCCTTGCGGAAAGGCGACGCAGGGGCGTATGTAAAAAAGTCGAGTCTGTCCCTGATCGTTCTCTCGCCCCGTGCAGAGGCTCGGGGGCTGCTCTCGCAAACCCGGCTCCGGCCAAACCGTTGACAGCGTCAACATACCAGCCCGAGAACTTGGAACCCGACCGTGCACCCGGGCTACGGCCAGCTCGCATGAGGGAACGACCAGACCAGCCGAAGCATTACGCGAGGCATCAAGACCTCGGAGGAGTCAAACCACTCCTCCGAGGCCTCGGGGGCTACACCCGGCGGGTGCACTCGCGTGCACCCACCGGAACAAAACGCAACCGAGAAAGGCTGGTCCCCTTGCAAAAACGTGCGACAAAAGCCTCCAAGAGAGTATTAACACTCCCTTCGAGGCTCGGGGGCTACTGTCGGGGACCATAATTAGGGGTACCCTCAAGGCTCCTAATTCTCAGCTGGTAACCCCCATCAGCACAAAGCTGCAAAGGCCTGATGGGTGCGATTAAGTCAAGGATCGGTCCATTCGAGGGACTCGATCACGCCTCGCCCGAGCCTAGCCTCGGGCAAGGGCAGCCGACCCCGGAGGATCTCCGTCTCGCCCGAGGCCCCCCTCCAGCGACGAACATATTTCCGGCTCGCCCGAGGCCCTATCTTCGCCAAGAAGCAACCCTGACCAGATAGCCGCGCCGACCGACCAAATCGCAGAAGCATTTAATGCAAAGGTGGCCTGACACCTTTATCCTGACGCGCGCCCTTCAGTCGACAGAGCCGAAGTGACCGCCGTCACTTCGCCGCTCCACTGACCGACCTAACAGAAGGACAGCGCCGCCTGCGCCGCACCGCCTGCTGTGCTACTTGACAGAGTGAGGCTGACAGGCAGTCAGGCCCAGCCGCAGGCACCATAGGAAGCTCCGCTTCGCCCGACCCAGGGCTCGGACTCGGGCTCAGCCCCTGAAGACGGCGAACTCCGCTCCGCCCGACCCAGGGCTCGGACTCGGGCTAAGCCCCGGAAGATGGCGAACTCCGCTCCGCCCGACCCAGGGCTCGGACTCGGGCTAAGCTCCGGAAGACGGCGAACTCCGCTCCGCCCGACCCAGGGCTCGGACTCGGGCTAAGCCCCAGAAGATGGTGAACTCCGCTCCGCCCGACCCAGGGCTCGGACTCGGGCTAAGCCCCGGAAGACGGCGAACTCCGCTTCGCCCGACCCAGGGCTCGGACTTGGGCTCAGCCCCAGAAGACGGCGAACTCTGCTCCGCCCGACCCAGGGCTCGGACTCGGGC
The DNA here is from genome assembly GCF_902167145.1 of Zea mays. Classification (NCBI taxonomy): domain Eukaryota; kingdom Viridiplantae; phylum Streptophyta; class Magnoliopsida; order Poales; family Poaceae; genus Zea; species Zea mays. The sequence continues at coordinate 142,779,889 of NC_050105.1, forward strand.
TAAGCCCCGGAAGACGACGAAATCCGCTTCGCCCGACCCCAGGGCTCGGGCTCCGCCCTGGCCTCAGCCGATGGTCTCCGCCTCGCCCGACCCAGAGGCTCGGACTCGACCTCGGCCACGGAAGACAGACTCGACCTCGACTTCGGAGGAGCCTCCACATCGCCCAACCTAGGGCGTAGACCGACCACGTCGACAGGAGGCGCCATCATTACCCTACCCCAAGCTGACTCGGGCTACGGGGAACAAGACCGGCGTCCCATCTGGCGCGCTCCGCCAGATAGGCAATGATGGCGCCCCGCACGCTCCCTGACGACGGCAGCTCTCCGCCCCCTTACGGAAGCAAGAGGACGTCAGCAAGGACTCGACAGCCCCGACAGCTGTCCTTCCGCCAGGCTCCAGCGCTCCTCCGACGGCCACGACATCACACGAACCGGGTGCCAAAACCTCTCCGGCTGCCACGACGGCGTGTACTTAGGGCGCTAGCTCTCCTCCGCTAGACACGTAGCACTCTGCTACACCTCCCATTGTACACCTGGATCCTCTCCTTACGCCTATAAAAGGAAGGACCAGGGCCCTCTTACAGAAGGTTGGCCGCGCGGGGACGAGGACGAGACAGGCGCTCGCGTAAGGCCGCTCGCTCCCTCACCCGCGTGGACGCTTGTAACCCCCTACTGCAAGCGCAACCAACCTGGGCGCGGGACGAACACGAAGGCCGCGGAATTTCCACCTCTCTCACGCCCGACTCCGGCCACCTTTCTCCCCCCTTCGCGCTCGGCCTCGCGCCGACCCATCTGGGCTGGGGCACGCGGCGACATTTCACTCGTCGGCCCAGGGACCCCCCGGTCTCGAAACGCCGATAGGCGTCAAACTCCATCTTCTTATCACAGGCTGAAAGGCTTCAAATGGTTAATGCAGTCTTCTCCTCTCTTCCAACATATTACATGTGCACTCTTAAGCTCCCCAAAATGGTGATCAGACACATTGACAAACTCAGACGGCACTGCCTTTGGAGAGGTGCTGATTTAAATGCCAAGAAACCCCCTCAAGTTGCTTGGAGTTCGGTTTGCAGGCCAAAACCTCAGGGGGGGGGGTTGGGTGTAATCAATCTGACATTACAAAATCGAGCCCTTCTCATGAAAAACCTTCATAAATTTTTCAACAGAGCTGACACCCTATGGGTTAATATTATTTGGACCAATCACTACAGTCACTCTCTGCCCTCGGATAGACCAGTTGGTTCTTTTTGGTGGCGTGATGTCCTTAAAATGCTTGAACCATTTAAGAGTATTGCGAGGGTGGAAATTGGAGATGAAAAAACAACACTTCTCTGGCATGATAACTGGGATGGTATTCCCAAATCAACACAGTATCCAGAACTTTGGTCCTTCTCTGCTTGCAAAGACATCACTGTGCTACAAGCAAGATTGGTTGACTCCCAAGAACTGTTCCATGCATCGTTGTCCATTGAAGCCTTTGTTCAACTTCAAGAGTTGAATGATTGCTTGGATAATCTTCCACATAATAATCAGAAAGACAAATGGAGCTGCTCTACTTCTTCTAGCTTAATTTCCTCGCAAAAGATTTATTCTCATTTGATGGGTAACCAGTGGACACATCCCATTTTCTCTTGGTTGTGGAAATCCAAATGTCAACCCAAGCACAAGGTGTTCTTTTGGCTACTACTGAAAGACAGATTAAATACCAGAGCTTTTCTAAGACAACGGTCAATGTTTCTGGACTCTTACTCCTGTGACAACTGTATTCTTCAAGTTGAAGAGACGACCATTCATCTCTTTTTCAGATGCAATTTTGCTAAGAGATGTTGGTCCTTGATTGGAATCTCTCCTTCACGTTCTGCGGATTTACTCAACACCATTTTAAGAATCAGAAGACGTTGGCAAGTCCCTTGGAAATTTGAAGCTATAATCTTATTGACCTGGGGCATCTGGAAATGTAGAAATAATTGGGTGTTCAATGAGATTCCGCCCACGGTGGAAGGTTGTCGTGCTATGTTCAAATCTGAAATGAACCTTCTTAGTCATCGAGTTAAGCCAGTAATAGGAGATAAAATTAGAACCTGGCTTCTTTATTCTGTTCTGTAACTCTAATTTTTTTCTGTACCCACCCTCCTGTATTTTCATCCCACTCTGGTTTCCTTAAGCAATAAAATACTGTAGGCCTCCCTACAGTAACTTTTACTTAAAAAAACCGTGTCATACAAAAAATCTATTGAGAGCGATTTGTTTCATCTTCATATATTTTACTAATTTTTATTGGCTATTTAGTTGCAGCATTTAATTGATATATTAGTCTATAAAATAGAAAATAGTGAAGTGAAATTTTGCATTGAAATGACGCGGCAGTGTTGGAAAGAGGGTTATGAAATAGCCATTGTGATAGCCTTATGTCACAAAATCTGCTGTATGCGTGATCGCAGTGAGATATGTGTCTCGAGTTGCTAAACCAAAGGAATTTGTATTGGACTGACTGACTGCGTTTTCATTGCCGTTTGTGCGTCATTTACGTCACGTGGGCACCGAGTGTAAAAAACAATTCATATATATACTCCATCCCTTCTAATGTAAGGCTTAGTTACTTTTTACTCGACTCCTATAGCATAAAGCATATTTCTCCATAGCATTTAAATCTCTAATTAAGCTCTCTCTCTCATAATTAAATAGATTCCTTGGTCTTTAAACCTAATGTATCTATATCTATACCGCTATATAGTCCACAAATTGCACAACCAACCCAATCAAATCACCCTCACATTCATAATCTTCACTAAATTCACTAAACAAATTACACTCACACTTAACACACCAAGAAGACCTACGATTCACAACGATGGATAACCAATCTCATTTACCCACTCAAATTTAATGAACAATATTATTTGAATCATCACTCATCTTATCCCCGCGACCCGGCCATCCCCTCCCCCTTACTCGCCCCGCCACCACCATCAACCCCTCTCCTCTTCTCTCCTCGGGATCGTACGAGCTATGTGCTATGCTCTAGTATAATAATATTGTCGGGGACCATAATTAGGGGTACCCTCAAGACGCCTAATTCTCAGCTGGTAACCCCCATCAGCATAAAGCTGCAGAGGCCTGATGGGTGCGATTAAGTCAGGGATCAGTCCATACGAGCGACTCGATCACGCCTCGCCCGAGCCTAGCCTCGGGCAAGGGCAGCCGACCCCGAGGGATTTCCGTCTCGCCCGAGGCCCCCCTTTTAACGGCGGACACATCTCCGGCTCGCCCGAGGCCTTGCCTTCGCTAAGAAGCAACCCTGACTAAATTGCCGCGCCGACCGACCGAGTCGCAGGAGCATTTAACGCAAAGGTAGCCTGACACCTTTATCCTGACGCGCGCCCCCTGGCAGAGCCGAAGTGACCGCCGTCACTTCGCCGCTCCACTGACTGGTCTGACAGAAGGACAGCGCCGCCTGCGCCACTCCGACTGCAGTGCCACTTGACAGAGTGAGACTGACAGGCAGTCAGGCCTTGCCAAAGGCGCCATAGGAAACTCCGCTCCGCCCGACCCAGGGCTCGGACTCAGGCTAAGCCCTGGAAGACGGCGAACTCCGCTCCGCCCGACCCAGGGCTCGGACTCGGGCTAAGCCCCGGAAGACGGCGAACTCCGCTCCGCCCGACCCAGGGCTCGGACTCGGGCTAAGCCCCGGAAGACGGCGAACTCCGCTCCGCCCGACCCAGGGCTCGGACTCGGGCTAAGCCCCGGAAGACTGCGAACTCCGCTCCGCCCGACCCAGGGCTCGGACTCGGGCTAAGCCCCAAAAGACGGCGAACTCCGCTCCGCCCGACCCAGGGCTCGGACTCGGGCTCAGCCCCGGAAGACGACGAACTCCGCTCCGCCCGACCCAGGGCTCGGACTCGGGCTCAGCCCCAGAAGACGACGAACTCCGCCTCGCCCGACCCCAGGGCTCGGACTCCGCCCTGGCCTCTGCCGAACAACCTCCGCCTCGCCCGACCCAGGGGCTCGGGCTCGGCCTCGGCCATGGAAGACAGACTCGACCTCGGCATCGGAGGAGCCTCCACGTCGCCCGACCTAGGGCACAGGCCCGCCACGTCAACAGGAAGCGCCATCATCACCCTACCCCGAGCCGACTCGGGCCGCAGAGAACAAGACCGGTGTCCCATCTGGCTAGCTCCGCCAGATAGGCAATGATGGCGCCCCACAAGCCCTGTGACGACGGCGGCTCTCAGCTCCCTTACGGAAGCAGGGGGACGTCAGCAAGGACTCGACCGCTCCGACAGCTGTCCCTCCGCCAGGCTCCGTTGCTCCTCCGATAGCCACGACATCACACCAGCAGGGTGCCAAGATCTCTCCGGCTGCCACATTGGCATGTACTTAGGGCGCTAGCTCTCCCCCCGCTAGACACGTAGCACTCTGCTACACCCCCATTGTACACCTGGATCCTCTCCTTACGCCTATAAAAGGAAGGACCAGGGCCTTCTTAGAGAAGGTTGGCCGCGCGGGGACGAGGACGGGACAGGCGCTCTCTTGGGGCCGCTCGCTTCCCTCACCCGCGTGGACGCTTGTAACCCCCTACTGCAAGCGCACCCGACCTGGGCGCGGGACGAACACGAAGGCCGCGGGATTTCCACCTCTCTCACGCCCGTCTCCGGCCACCTCGCTTTCCCCCCTTCGCGCTCGCCCACGCGCTCGACCCATCTGGGCTGGGGCACGCGGCACACTCACTCGTCGGCTTAGGGACCCCCCGGTCTCGAGACGCCGACAGTTGGCGCGCCAGGTAGGGGCCTGCTGCGTGCTGACGAACAGCTTCCCGTCAAGCTCCAGATGGGCAGTCTCCAGCAACCTCTCCGGCCCGGGACGGTGCTCCATTTCGGGAGTCTTGAGTTCATGTCCTTCGACGGCAGCTACGACATGATACTCCTTCCACCGCCGCGCGACAACGACAATGGCGGCCGACAACCCGCCCGCCGGCGGCGGAATCGACGACATCTTCCCCGTGTGGTGGAAGAACAACATTCGAGCTCGCCCCGTCCTCTCCCCCGCCAACGGAGGAGGAGGCGGGGCAACCAAGGCCAAGCGGGAGGTCGCGCTTCGTCGGCAGTCGAGCGAATCGACGTCCCCAGCGCCCCAACGGGGGGCGCGTCGGGCGTCTACCTCGCGTTTGAGACGAAGGCGAGCGCCGTCCCCCCGCGACACGCCAATCCCGAGCAAGTGGACGACGCCAGCGCGCTCGCGGAGGGCTTGCAGGACGTCGCCCTCGTACCTAAGACGACGGTGCAATTAGTCCCCGACGTGACTATGTCGCTCCTCGTCGACCAAAAGGTACTGACTGATTCCCATCTTACGTCATTTCGACTCGGCCTCAACCCGCCTAGCGACCTCGCTTTGGCGGGCGCTCTCGTTGAGGCGAGTGCAACCCCTCTGGGGTTTCGTATGCTGTCACCTTGGGACCGGCTGACGGACGTCTCGACCTACGGGCCCTCTGGGTCCGAGGAAGATGACGATCCCAGCATCTGTTGGGATTTCTCTGGATTTGGCAACCCCAGTGCCATGCGGGACTTTATGACCGCATGCGATTACTGCCTCTCCGACTGTTCCGACGGTAGCCGCAGCCTTGACGACGAGGACTGCGGCCCAAGCCGCGAATGTTTCCACGTCGAGCTAGGGGATCCCTCCGAAGGCAACCATCTCGGCATGCCAGAGGACGGTTATCTCCCTAGGCCGATGCCTCGCGCTGACATCCCGCGGGAGCTAGCTGTGGTCCCCGTTCCGGCGGGGGGTCACGACCCACAGCTCGAGCAAGTCCGCGGGGCGCAGGCCAGGCTCGACGAGGGAGCAGGAGCGCTTGAGCCGATCCGCCGGGACGTCGGGCAGGTATGGGCGGGCCAACCCCCGACCGAAGAAATACGTCACCTGCCCCAGGGTTTCCAGCACCGCGTCGCCAACGACGTCAGGGTCAGGCCACCACCCGCATCCAGTGGGGTCGATCAGAACCTGGCAGCCGCAGCGATGCTCCTCCGCGCGATGCCGGAGCCATCAACCACCGAGGGTCGGCGAATCCAGGGAGAGCTCAAGAATCTCCTGGAAGGCGCTGCGGCCCGACGGGCCGAGAGCACTGCCTCCCGAAGGCAGGGATACCCCTCGGAACCTCATGCCGCGACTTCCCGATTCATGCGGGAAGCCTCGGTCTACACCGGGCGCACGCGCAACACCGCGCCTGCGGCCCCGGGCCACCTCGGCAACGAGCACCATCGTCGCGACCATCGGGCCCACCTCGACGAAAGGGTGCGCCGAGGCTACCACCCCAGACGTGGGGGACGCTACGACAGCGGGGAGGATCGGAGTCCCTCGCCCGAACCACCCGGTCCGCAGGCCTTCAGTCGGGCCATCCGACGGGCGCCGTTCCCGACCCGGTTCCGACCCCCGACTACTATCACGAAGTACTCGGGGGAAACGAGACCGGAACTGTGGCTCGCGGACTACCGCCTGGCCTGCCAATTGGGTGGAACGGACGACGACAACCTCATCATCCGCAACCTCCCCCTGTTCCTCTCCGACACTGCTCGCGCCTGGTTGGAGCACCTGCCTCCGGGGTAGATCTCCAGCTGGGATGACTTGGTCCAAGCCTTCGCCGGCAATTTCCAGGGCACGTACGTGCGCCCCGGGAATTCCTGGGACCTCCGAAGCTGCCGGCAACAGCCAGGAGAGTCTCTTCGGGACTACATCCGGCGATTCTCGAAGCAGCGCACCGAGCTGCCCAACATCACCGACTCGGATGTCATCGGCGCGTTCCTTGCCGGCACCACCTGCCGCGACCTGGTGAGTAAGTTGGGTCGCAAGACCCCCACCAGGGCGAGCGAGCTGATGGACATCGCCACCAAGTTCGCCTCTGGCCAGGAGGCGGTCGAGGCTATCTTCCGAAAGGACAAGCAGCCCCAGAGCCGCCATTCGGAAGAGGCTCCCGAGGCGTCTACTCCGCGCGGCGCCAGGAAGAAAGGCAAGAAGAAGTCGCAAGCGAAACGCGACGCCGCCGACGCGGACCTTGTCGCCGCTGCCGAGTACAAGAACCCTCGGAAGCCCCCCGGAGGTGCTAACCTCTTCGACAAGATGCTCAAGGAGCCGTGCCCCTATCATCAGGGGCCCGTCAAGCACACCCTCGAGGAGTGCGTCATGCTTCGGCGCCACTTCCACAGGGCCGAGCCACCCGCGGAGGGTGGCAGGGCCCGCGACGACGACAGAAAGGAAGATCACCAAGCAGGAGAGTTCCCCGAGGTCCGCGACTGCTTCATGATCTACGGTGGGCATGCGGCGAATGCCTCGGCTCGGCATCGCAAGCAAGAGCGCCGGGAGGTCTTCTCGGTGAAGGTGGCGGCGCCAGTCCACCTAGACTGGTTCGACAAGCCCATCACCTTCGACCAAGCTGACCACCCCAACCACATGCCGAGCCCGGGGAAATACCCGCTCATCGTCGACCCCATCATCGGCGACGTCAGGCTCACCAAGGTCCTGATGGACGGAGGCAGCTGCCTCAACATCATCTACGCCGAGACCCTCAGGCTCCTTCGCGTCGATCTGTCCTCCGTCCGAGCAGGCGCTGCGCCCTTCCACGGGATCATCCCTGGGAAGCGCGTCCAGCCCCTCGGACGACTCGACCTCCCTGTCTGCTTCGGAACGCCCTCCAACTTCCGAAGGGAGACCTTGACGTTCGAGGTGGTTGGGTTCCGAGGAACCTACCACGCGGTACTGGGGAGGCCATGCTACGCGAAGTTCATGGCCGTCCCCAACTACACCTACCTGAAGCTCAAGATGTCGGGCCCCAACGGGGTCATCACCGTCGGCCCCACGTACAAACACGCGTTCGAATGCGACGTGGAGTGCGTGGAGTACGCCGAGGCCCTCGCCGAGTCCGAGGCCCTCATCGCCGACCTGGAAAACCTCTCCAAAGAGGTGCCAGACGTGAAGCGTCATGCCGGCAACTTCGAGCCAGCGGAGACGGTTAAGGCCGTCCCTCTCGACCCCAGTGGCGACACCTCCAAGCAGATCCGGATCGGTTCCGGGCTCGACCCCAAATAGGAAGCAGTGCTCGTCGACTTTCTCCGCGCAAACGCCGACGTCTTTGCGTGGAGTCCCTCGGACATGTCCGGCATACCGAGGGATGTCGCCGAGCACTCGCTGGATATTCGGGCCGGAGCCCGACCCGTCAGGCAGCCTCTGCGCCGATTCGACGAGGAGAAGCGCAGAGTGGTAGGCGAGGAGATCCACAAGCTAATGGCAGCAGGGTTCATCAAAGAGGTATTTCATCCCGAATGGCTTGCCAACCCTGTGCTTGTGAGAAAGAAAGGGGGGAAATGGCGGATGTGTGTAGACTACACTGGTCTCAACAAAGCATGTCCGAAGGTTCCCTACCCTCTGCCTCGCATCGATCAAATCGTGGATTCCACTGCTGGGTGCGAAACCCTGTCCTTCCTCGATGCCTACTCAGGGTATCACCAAATCCGGATGAAAGAGTCCGACCAGCTCGCGACTTCTTTCATCACGCCCTTCGGCATGTACTGCTATGTCACCATGCCGTTCGGTTTGAGGAATGCGGGCGCGACGTACCAGCGGTGCATGAACCATGTGTTTGGCAAACACATCGGTCGCACAGTCGAGGCCTACGTCGACGACATCGTAGTCAAGACAAGGAAGGCTTCCGACCTCCTCTCCGACCTTGAAGTGACATTCCGATGTCTCAAGGCAAAAGGAGTCAAGCTCAATCCTGAGAAGTGTGTCTTCGGGGTGCCCCGGGGCATGCTCTTGGGGTTCATCGTCTCCGAGCGAGGCATCGAAGCCAACCCGGAGAAGATCGCAGCTATCACCAGCATGGGGCCCATCAAGGAATTAAAAGGCGTACAGAGGGTCATGGGATGTCTCGCGGCCCTGAGCCGCTTCATCTCACGCCTCGGCGAAAGAGGTCTACCTCTGTACCGCCTCTTAAGGAAGACCGAGTGTTTCGCTTGGACCCCTGAGGCCGAGGAAGCTCTCAGGAACCTGAAGGCGCTCCTTACAAAGGCGCCTATCTTGGTGCCCCCAGCTGATGGAGAAGCCCTCTTGGTCTACGTCGCCGCGACCACTCAGGTGGTTAGCGCAGCGATTGTGGTCGAGAGGCAAGAAGAGGGGCATGCATTGCCCGTTCAGAGGCCAGTCTACTTCATCAGCGAGGTACTGTCCGAAACCAAGATCCGCTACCCACAAGTTCAGAAGCTGCTGTATGCAGTGATCCTGACGAGGCGAAAGTTGCGACATTACTTCGAGTCTCATCCGGTAACTGTGGTGTCATCCTTCCCCCTGGGGGAGATCATCCCGTGCCGAGAGGCCTCGGGCAGGATCGCAAAGTGGGCGGTGGAAATCATGGGCGAAACAATCTCGTTCGCCCCTCGGAAGGCCATCAAGTCCCAGGTGTTGGCGGACTTCGTAGCCGAATGGGTCGACACCCAGCTGCCGACGGCTCCGATCCAACCGGAGCTCTGGACCATGTTTTTCGACGGGTCGCTGATGAAGACGGGAGCCGGCGTGGGCCTGCTCTTCATCTCGCCCCTCGGGAAACACCTACGCTACGTGCTACGCCTCCATTTCCTGGCGTCCAACAACGTGGCTGAGTACGAGGCTCTGGTCAACGGGTTGCGGATCGCCATCGAGCTAGGGGTCAGACGCCTCGACGCCCGTGGTGACTCGCAGCTCGTCATCGACCAAGTCATGAAGAACTCCCACTGCCGCGACCCGAAGATGGAGGCCTACTGCGATGAGGTTCGGCGCCTGGAAGACAAGTTCTTCGGGCTCGAGCTTAACCACATCGCTCGGCGCTACAACGAGACTGCGGACGAGCTGGCGAAAATAGCCTCGGGGCAAACAACGGTTCCCCCAGACGTCTTCTCCCGGGATCTGCATCAACCCTCCGTCAAGATCAACGACACGCCCGAGCCCGAGGCACCCACGGTCCAGCCCGAGGTACCCTCGGCTCAGCCCGAGGCGTCCTCGGTTCAGCCCGAGGTGCCCTCGGCCCCCGAGGGCGAGGCACTGCACGTCGAGGAGGAGCAGAGCGGGGCCACGCCTGATCGAAATTGGCAGACCCCGTACCTGCAATATCTCCGCCAAGGAGAGCTACCCCTCGACCAAGCCGAGGCTCGACGGGTAGCGCGACGCGCCAAGTCGTTCGTCTTGCTGGGCGATGAGGAGGAGCTCTACCACCGCAGCCCCTCGGGCATCCTCCAGCGATGCATCTCCATCGCTGAAGGTCAGGAACTCCTGCAAGAAATACACTCAGGGGCTTGCGGCCATCATGCAGCGCCTCGAGCACTTGTCGGGAATGCTTTCCGGCAAGGCTTCTACTGGCCAACGGTGGTGGCTGACGCCACTAGAATTGTCTGCACCTGCGAAGGGTGCCAATTCTATGCGAAGCAGACCCACCTGCCCGCTCAGGCTCTGCAGACGATACCCATCACCTGGCCTTTTGCTGTATGGGGTCTGGACCTCGTCGGTCCCTTGCAGAAGACGCCCAGGGGCTACACGCACCTGCTGGTCGCCATCGACAAATTCTCCAAGTGGATCGAGGTCCGACCCCTGAACAGCATTAGGTCCGAGCAGGCGGTGGCGTTCTTCACCAACATCATCCATCGCTTCGGGGTCCCAAACTCCATCATCACCGACAACGGTACCCAGTTCACCGGCAAAAAATTCTTGGATTTTTGCGAGGATCATCACATCCGGGTGGACTGGGCCGCCGTGGCTCATCCCATGTCGAATGGGCAAGTAGAGCGTGCCAACGGCATGATTCTACAAGGGCTCAAGCCCAGGATTTACAACGACCTCAACAAGTTCGGCAAGCGATGGATGAAGGAACTCCCCTCGGTGATCTGGAGCCTGAGGACAACGCCAAGTCGAGCCACGGGTTTCACGCCGTTCTTCCTGGTCTACGGGGCCGAGGCCATCTTGCCCACTGACCTAGAATACGGCTCCCCGAGGACGAGGGCCTACAACGATCAAAGCAACCAAGCTAGCCGAGAGGAATCGCTGGACCAGCTGGAAGAGGCTCGGGACAAGGCCTTACTACACTCGGCGTGGTACCAGCAGTCCCTGCGACGCTACCACGCCCGAGGGGTCCGGCCCCGAGACCTCCAGGTGGGCGACCTGGTGCTTCGGCTGCGGCAAGACGCCCGAGGGAGGCACAAGCTCACGCCCCCCTGGGAGGGGCCATTCGTCATCGCCAAAGTTCTGAAGCCCGGAACATACAAGCTGGCCAACAATCAAGGCGAGATCTACGGCAACGCTTGGAACATCAAACAGCTACGTCGCTTCTACCCTTAAGATGTTTTCAAGTTGTTCATATACCTCGCACCCACGCAAAGTTTAGTCATCAAGGAAGGGTCGGCCTCGCCTCGGCAAAGCCCGACCCTCCCTCGGGGGCTAAAAGGGGGGGGACCCTCTGCGTCAAAATTTTCCTCAAAAAAAGATCTCTTTTAGCAGAATATCTTTCGTGCTTTTTGACTACTTCGAAAAGCGGATCCTGAAAACGACGGAGTACACATAAGCAGCCAAGGCTGACCGAGCCGAGGGACTCCTACGCCTCCGGGATACGGATACCTCACTCATCACCTTCTGCGATAAGTAACTCGCGTTCGGATAAAGTGATTCCGCGGACCGAACAAGTCTTTACGTTCGGAAGCTCTTCTGCCGAAGCGGTCCTTCAAGCCTTCTCGACTGAGTCGGAGACAGGGCCTCATGGACGGGTGAAAGTACGCGTAAGCGGCAAGGCCGACCGAGCCGAGGGACTCCCACGCCTCCGGGATACGGATACCTCACTCGTCACCTTCCGCGAGAAGCAACTCTCGCTCGCACAAACACCCCTGTTACCGACAAAAAGTCCAGATGCTCGAAACAAGAGGGAAAGAGACGCAGCTTTACAACGCAGCGAGGGTGTGTATTCTGGCCTCGGCGGCCGCAGAAGGCACACGCTACAAGACAATCTGATCCTGCAGGCTCGGGTCTTCACGCTGGAAGGGGGCTGTAGCACCCTCGGCATCGACGACACCTTCAGCGAGGTCCGACCCAGCCTCGGACGGCGACGCGGTCCGGGGACTTCTCCGGGAATCCGGCCCGAGCAGGCGGCTCAGCTGGTTACCCCTGGGGCCTTGGCCAACCATCTTCCAAGGGCGCCAGCCCGACCCGAGGCCTCGGCTGGTCAACTCCGGCGTCGGTCCCGCTGACGGACAACCCGGCTAGGCTCCGGCCAACCAGGTTCCCATTTTTGAGCCAACTCCGCCTCTCTTCGTACTGATATCGCAACCCCTGGCCTCGGCTCGTCGAAGAGCGGCCAAGGGGGCTCTTTAACTAAGCTAGTGGAGCCTCAGACAACAAGGTCGATCGAGCCGAGGGACTCCTACGCCTCCGGGATACGGATACCTCACTCGTCACCTTGACACGGGGCGACTCATGCTTGGTGAAGCGGTTCAGATAATCAACAGGCGAGACTTAGTGCTCGAAAATGAGGAAAAACACGGCTCCGTGCCAAAATTACATACATGTTCAGGCCTCGACAGCCACAATGAACAAAAACACTGGCATTCAAGGTGCCATTACAAACGGAACTCCGGTTCCCCCTCCGCAGGTACGAACAACCCCACTCCATGGGGGAAGGCCTGCGGAGCAACGGAAGACCGACGAACGGTGCGCCGTCACCTGCCCCAGCAGCGGCGACGACGACGACTTCTGCTCCGGGGGCCCGAACAGCGGCAGCACTGACCTCAGGGCGGATGCTGCTGCCAGGAGGCCCCCGCCCATGCCAAAACTCGTAAGGCAAGGACGGGCAGAAGGCCGTAGAGTTGGAGGTCAGTCCGTGGCCAGCCCTGGCTATCACGCCGGCGGAAGAACCTCTTCCAGCTGCCGTGGCAGACGCCGGCGCCGCGAGCGGCTCCGAAGCCACTCGCGTCCGAAAGCCGGGCACGCTGCAGCTGCCAGCGCCACGGACGACAACCGCTCCTCCCCCCCATCACTGAGTGAAGGAGCGGGCCGCCGCCCACGCGGGGGCCGACCTCAACTCAGCACACTCCCCTCCCCAGCCCTGGTGATGAAAACCTTGAGGCTGAGGGAGGGGGAGAGGCCGCAGCCCGGCTCGCTTTCCCCCACCATCAAGCTAGAGGTCACCATCTTGGGTGACCGCTGGTGGAGGGGTGCAGCCGGGCTGCATGATGAAAATCCTTGAAGCCGAACGATGGCTGAAAGGTACCAACTCCCACGGAGTTGCGTTCCTCCAACGATGAGGCGGAAAGACGGCGGATACCCCCCATTCGGGGGCTTGGAAGATGGAAAGACACGACGCATAAGGGAGGAAGAAGACATGGTCGCCTTCCGAAAGGGGTCACCCTCCTTTTAAAGGCAACTCTCCCTACGTGCGCCCCCAAACGCCACAGGCTGAGTCTTCTCCAACACGCTCCAAGGCCCTCCCCTGCGGCGCGGGGGCTGGGTCCCGCATGTCATGCAAACCGACTTAGAGCAGAAGAAGCCAAAGCGCCGCGCGTGGTGCACACAACCGCCCAGCGGTTACAAGCGACCCCCCACTTTTGCCCAGACCAACGGGCGGAAGGAGCGGGCAGCCATGCAGGCGGCATGCAACCGCGCCAAGTGGACACGCTTCTCCGACTCCCAACGCGCCAGCATGGAGGCCCAGGCCCACGCGTCGCGCAACCGGCACGCCGGATGTTGCATGCAGGCAACTGCACCGCCACTTGCGCCACCATCGCGCCTCTTCGGTTGCGGGACCAATGCCGCGACTCGAGGCGACCCGGCGCACGACCCAGCGGCGCCAGCCTGGCGCGACGGTCAATGCGGTCGAAAGTGGGCCGGCAGTAATGACGGTGGCAGGCGGGCGGGAGCAGCAGTCACGTCGTCAGCCAGGCTCACGTCCCATCCAGGGGCAGCAAGAGAGCCTCCTCTCACGGCGTGAAGACGGCGCGCCCGTGATCCGTTCCTCGAACGGCTCGCGCACGCGCAACGGCCGCCCCGCCAACCACTCGCCCCGTCGCATTAACTCCACGGCGGGACAGGCGGCGCTTCTGGCAGGAGAAGCGGGCGACGCTTCGCCTTCGCCGTAATAACCACGCCAAAAAAGGTACGCCACGTCGCTCGATTTCGTATCATTTTCCTTTTTTCCTCTTTCTCTATCTCTTGCAACAGGGACCGGGAAAGGGGGATACCCCCGAAAAGGATCCTTCCCTGTGAAGGAACCGGGCTCCGAGCCCCCCTACTGATCAGAGGTTCGAAGGCTGGCCCTCCGAGGGGTTCAACAGTCGCCTCAGATCGCGTGGGCCCTACACCCACTACTGGTCAGAGGTTCGAAGGCCGGCCCCCCGAAGGGCTCCACGGCCGCCTCAGGCTACTCGGGGTCCGCGCCCATTACTGATCAGGGGTTCGAAGGCTGGCCCCCGAAGGGTTCACAGTCGCCTCAAACGCCGAGCGAGGGATGACCAGGGGTACGTTCGATACATAACCAAGGCTCGGGCTGCGCTCCCGAGGTACCCTAGGACATTTCCGAGACCAGCGGGAGCGATCTTGTAACGGAATCCCATCGGAGGGAGGCATCGAGCCCTCGGACCCCGTCGCCAGGGGACCGGGTCCGGCAGATCACCTGCAGGTACTTTTGGGCGTGCCTCTGGGCCCCTAGCCGACCCCCAACGAACGGGGCACGGACGTCCACTCGGATTACCCGCTTGCAGCTCACCGGAGACACCATGTTCGGTGCCCATCGAGGGTAACATGGCGCTCTCCCCCCCCCCCTCCTCCTTGCGGAAAGGCGACGTAGGGGCGTATGTAAAAAAGCCGAGTCTGTCCCTGATCGCCCTCTCGCCCTGTGCGGAGGCTCGGGGGCTGCTCTCGCAAACCCGGCTCCGGCCGAACCGTTGACAGCGTCAACATACCAGCCCGAGAACTTGGGCCCCGACCGTGCACCCGGGCTACGGCCAGTTCGCATGAGGGAACAACCAGACCAGCCGAAGCATTACGCAAGGCATTAAGACCTCGAAGGAGTGAAACCACTCCTCCGAGGCCTCGGGGGTGTAACGCCCCGAATTTTGCAGTTGAATTTTTTCTTTTCTTTACTCGCCAAAATTCGGGCGTTACCTTTCCCTTTTCTTTTTCCCCTCGCTAAACCTTGACCTTTTTCAAAGTTTAGCGGGATTCGGTTTGGAATTCCCGTAGGTATAAAAAAACCCTAAATACTTTATGTTGTTTGATGCACCATGCCGCCCTTGCATTTTTGGTTGTTTGAAAGTGCAATCGCATTCATCTAAAAGATCGGATTTCGAGAACAAGCGGAAAATCTTTTATCTTTCTTTCTCTCTCTTTCTCTCTCCCCTTTCTCTCTCTCCCGCGCCCTGGGCCGACCCCGGTCGGCCCAGCCGCCCCCCTGGCGCCCCCCTGTTGGGCCCAATTGGCCCATGCCGCCCCCCATCTCCCTTTTTCCCAAAACCCTCTCCCTCTCCCTCTCATTTTCCCTCTCTCTCCCTAAGCCGCCGCCCCTGCCTAGGCCGCCGCCCCTCCCCGTCGCCGATCGGCCGCCCCGCTCGGCCGCCCCGTCCCCGTCCCCGGTGAGGCCCCTCCCCCTCTCCTCCCTCCCCCTCTCCTCCCTCCCCTTCCCCTCGCCGCTCGGCCCCATGGCCGGTTCGGCCGCCCGCCCCACCCCGCCCGCTCGGCCCCTTGGCCGCGCCCCCGGCCCCCCCAGCGTGCCCCCGGCTCGGCCGCCTGGCCAGCCCGGCCGCCCCCCCCCCCCCCCCCCCGCGCGCGCCCCCATGGCTGGCTCGGCCGCTCGGCCGCCCCGCGCCCTGCCCCGCGCCCCTGCGCGCCCAGCGGCTCGGCCGCCCCGCCCCCCTGCTCGGCCGGCTCGGCCGCCCCCTGCGCCGCCCGCCCTCGCCAGCCCGGCCGCCCGCCGCCGGCTCAGCCGCCCCGGCTCGGCCGCCCCAGCGCGCCCCGCCTAGGGCCGGTTCAACCGCCCCTAGGGCCGGTTCAACCCCCCCCCTCTGTTTTTTTTTATTTTTTTTATTTTATTTTATTTACTTTCTGTGATCATAATTACTGTATTTTAAGTAGGCTAATCACTGTTCATGCTATGGGAAAATAGGAAGTTTAATTTAAAATTCCGTTATGTTATTGATTCACGTAGTTAATTGTTTACCCTGTGCAATGTTGATCAACTAAAAGTGATTAGGTTTCCATTAGTATATATAAATATATATAACAGAATTATTTTGTTAAAAACCAATTGTGTCATTAGTGCATAAGATTTAACCCCCTGCGAGACCTTTCCCGTTTCTTTCTAACCATAACAAATGCGTTATCGAATGTCATACTTGGTGCATATTCACTTTATTTGTTATCTTGTATGGTGTACTGTTCTTTTGTATTAAATATGTGGATGGATGTATGTATGTTTGCGCTCGCATAGAGAACGATCCGGTCGAAGAGCCCGAGGAATTCGCAGGAGAAGCCCCTGAGCAGCAGTCGGTTGGTGGAGGCAAGTGTCCTTTGACCTATCTCTGTCCTATTCATTCTTTAATTCACCTCCCGCATTACACATTTATACCTAAGGATTGACTAGCTTTTGTTATCCATGTCCTTGTTTACCTATTTGGGTCGGATTATTACTACTTAGTCTGATGCTATTGCTCAACTCTAATCAATGAACATGATGTGATTATCTATGATACGCTGTTTTCCCGTTCTTCTTTATGATTATACTTGTGGTTTTCAAGGGGACTCGAGCGGTTTCTCGAGTGCCTCTCCGTAAGGACCTGTTCTATGGATGACCGCCCGGGAAAACAGTGCAACCATGAGGGTGGAATGGGGTGCCCTTAGCTGAATAATTAGAGGATCCGGGATGTAGTTCACTTAGCCGTCGTGCCGTCAATGGGGCTCGGTGTATGCGGCTCGCTCTGCCAAGTTTGGGTTCGCCCCTTGGGGAGGAGTGCGGTGCATTTAGGAAACCTAACGGGTGGCTACAGCCCCGGGGAATCTTTGTAAAGGCTACGTAGTGAAACCCTGCCTATTCACCTTGGTAGTGTTTAAGGGTTTGATCGGCCCGAGGCAAGAGGGAATCACGGCTTGTGGGTAAAGTGCACAACCTCTGCAGAGTGTTATGAAACTGATATATCAGCCGTGCTCACGGTTATGAGCGGCCAAGGGAGCTCCAGAGATTAGTGATACTTGATCAGAGATATTTTGGTACAGGTGGCAATGAGATTGATGGTTCTGGTTATGATTATGGTATTGGTAAGTGGTATTCTTTCCGTTTGGAAAGGATACATTGGGTTAATAACTTGGGTTAATGTTAAAACCTGGCTTTCTACTAGTAAGTAATAACCTGACCAACTAAAAGCAACTGCTTGACTTATCCCCACATAAAGCTAGTCCACTACAGCCAAACAGGATACTTGCTGAGTATGTTGATGTGTACTCACCCTTGCTCTACACACCAAACCCCCCCCCCCCCCAGGTTGTCAGCATTGCAACCACTGCTCAGGAGAAGATGAAGCTGTGGAAGGAGACTTCCAGGAGTTCCAAGACTACGACGAGTTCTAGGTGTGGGTTAGCGGCAACCCCCAGTCGGCTGCCTGTGAAGGTCGTGTTATCTACGTTTCGTTTTCGCACTTTGATTTATTGTAAGAACTATATGGACGTCTCAGACGTATGATGTAATCGACTATTATTTCCCCTTTTAATACTATTTGAGCACTGTGTGATGATGTCCATGTTATGTAACTGCTGTGTACGTGAATAACTGATCCTGGCACGTACATGGTTCGCATTCGGTTTACCTTCTAAAAACCGGGTGTGACATAAGTGGTATCAAAGCCGTGCTGACTGTAGGACCGCTAACCTAGAGTAGAATGGTCGTTCTAAGGATTATAGACCTCTGTCCCTGCCTTGACTTTGATATCCCTTCAAAAGTTGGTCCTACTGACCAAACCTATGTTCTACTACATATTATACCTTGCTGAAAATTATGTTTTATTCTGATCCTTCATTTATTTATGATTCATTACTTGCTGGTCATATTAATTCTATTCTTACCCTTTTGCTTGCGATGTCTTTTGTAGATGGCTCGACTTAGACACACTGCACGAAAGTCAGTCATCCCCTTCTTACCCTCCCGCCTTGCTGAGCGTCCGCTTCGCCGTCCTGTGGCCGGACAGTCCAGCCACTTGGAGAGACTACACCACCGCCTGCGTGAGGAGCAGGAGCGTCGACGACAGGAGCAGCAGAGCTCTTCCTTCTCGCTCCACCAGGAGATAGAGTCTGTGAGGAGCTGCTCTCCTGTGCTTCCCCTGGAGGCGCCCCCTGCACCACCACTGGGCGTCCCAGCTTCTGGAGTAGCTGCTGGAGGAGACCCAGACGACGGAGATGGCGACGACAGCTCGAGCCACGACACCGACTTCTCTGCTAACCCTGAGCCGGAAGGATGGGTTGCTCGACCCATCACTCGCGACGCCGCTCGCGGGTGTCACTTCCACGATGCGCTCGACACCCTGCTACGTCGGGCATTTGACCGGCATACTTGGTCCGTCGAGTATCGCTGTGTGGTCTACCAGCACAGTCGCGGGGTCTACCCGGACCGCTGGGAGGCAACTTGCTTGGTGCGCTGCCCGGAGAACAGTCTCCAGGGAGCGGAGGCTTGCTCAGAGCACTATTCTATCTCTGAGCGGGACTCAGCTGAGGCAGCCATGCAAGATGCTGCACGGCGTGCGCTTTCGCACTACTGCTCGGTTTTCGGTGGGGCAGCTGACGGCCTTGACCTGAAGTATTACCCCCGCCGTTCATCTGGCAGCACAGGAGGCGTGATTGTCTCACCTGTCGGTGAGGGCAATCCTAGGTTGAGCAGCACAGTCAACCTAGCCGCCGTGCTAAACACGGAGCTGGACCATGCATTAGACGAGCTGAGTAGGGCTCGTGCTGAGATCGCCCTGCTGCGGGCTGAGCGCGCGGAGCGTCGTCACCTGGATGGTGGTTCCCCCGCTCCCGTTGGGACTCAGCACCCGTACCGCTCACCTCAGCGTGGACACCAGTCTTATGGCAATCCCGACTGCAAGACCAAGATCAACCTAGAACCATAGATCGTTAGAGTTGGATCTTGTAATTAATACGAAATAAATATATACATGGAAGCTTCAGTCTTAGCGTTAGTCTCGGTCTTAGTTAGTTTTAGTTAGACAGGGTAGTTTGCTATATCCTGTGCATTTATGTTTGTCATGATGAACTATGTTTGGTTTGGATCTTTGTAATGATTGTCACCAGAGTGTGGGTATCCCCTGCATTTTGGTTTACATACTATGTCAATAAAGTTAGTTATATAGTTGGGAAAACCTTTATTCTACTTTCCTCTTTATCTGAGAAGCTGTGGGGTCTGTGTTGGAGATCAGTGAAGATGCTCATCTGTTCAGTGCTGTTGGAGAATTCTATACTCTTTTCTTATGCTGCAAGCTTTGCCAGATCAGTTCTGATGTGTGGTTGCGTTCTGCAGATGTCAGAGAACAGGCGCAGAGGAGGAAGGCGTGCTCAGCAGGAGCAAGCCGGTCAGCAAGATGAGGCGCCCCAGCAGCAGCAGCTGCCGCCCCCGCCCCCGATGTCGATTGAGCAGATGTTTCTGATGCAGACTCAGGCAGTTCAAGCCATCGGTCAGACTCTGGCCGCCATTCAGCAGCAGCAGCAGCAGCAGGCTCCACCCCAGCCTCAGATGCCTCAGATGCCTAGAGATAAGCGTGCTGAATTCATGAGAGGTCATCCACCAACGTTCGCTCATTCTTCTGACCCCATGGATGCTGAAGATTGGCTGCGCACTGTGGAGCGAGAGTTGCATACCGCTCAATGTGATGACAGGGAGAAAGTTCTGTATGGTCCCCGTCTGTTGAGAGGAGCAGCCCAGTCATGGTGGGAGTCTTACCTCGCCACCCATGCCAACCCCGACACCATCACCTGGGAAGAGTTCAGAGGTAGCTTTCGTCAGTACCATGTGCCTGCAGGTCTGATGACAGTGAAGAAGGAGGAGTTCCTGGCCCTTAAGCAAGGGTCATCGTCTGTCAGTGAGTATCGGGACAGGTTTCTGCAGTTGTCTCGCTACGCTCCCGAAGATGTCAACACCGACGCCAAGCGACAATACCGTTTCCTGAGAGGCTTGGTTGACCCTCTGCAGTATCAGCTGATGAATCACACCTTCCCGACATTCCAGCACCTGATTGACAGAGCAATCATGACAGAAAGGAAGCGTAAGGAGATGGAAGATCGTAAGCGCAAGATCAGTGGACCCCAGCCTGGAAGCAGCAGCCGTCCCCGTTTCTCAGGCAATCAACCTCAGCAGTTCAGGCAGAACCAGCGTCCACCTCAGCAGCATCAGCAGCGTCAGCAGTATCAGCAGTTCCAAAGGCAGTATCCTCAGCATCAGTACCAGAATCGTCAGAGCAATCAGTCAGGAGGAGGTCAGTTTCAGAGGCAGAATCAGCAGACACCTCGTCTTCCTGCCCCAGCAAATCAGCAGAACAGTCAGGCAGCACCAGCTCAGGTTGGAAACAGGGCATGTTTCCACTGTGGAGAGCAAGGCCATTGGGTGATGCAATGTCCGAAGAAGGCAGCCCAGCAGCAGTCAGGCCCCAATGCCCCAGCAAAGCAGAATGTGTCTCAGCCTGGAGCAGGCAATCGCCCTCAGCCGCGCTATAATCATGGAAGGCTGAACCACTTGGAGGCTGAAGCAGTTCAGGAGACCCCCGACATGATAGTAGGTATGTTCCCAGTCGACTCCCATATTGCAGAAGTGTTATTTGATACTGGAGCAACGCATTCTTTCATTACTGCATCATGGGTAGAAGCACATAATCTTCCAATTACTACCATGTCAACCCCTATTCAAATTGACTCAGCCGGTGGTAGAATTCGAGCTGATAGCATTTGTTTAAATGTAAGTGTGGAAATAAGGGGGATAGCGTTTCCCGCCAACCTTATAGTAATGGGTACTCAGGGAATAGATGTCATCCTAGGGATGAATTGGTTAGATAAGTATCAGGCAGTTATCAGTTGTGATAAAAGGACAATCAAGTTGGTGTCCCCACTAGGAGAGGAAGTGGTGACCGAGTTAGTCCCGCCTGAGCCAAAGAAAGGAAGTTGTTATCAGATGGCTGTCGATAGCAGTGAAGCAGACCCAATTGAGAGTATCAAGGTTGTGTCTGAATTCCCAGATGTGTTTCCAAAGGATTTACCGGGTATGCCACCAGAGCGGAAAGTTGAATTTGCTATAGAGCTTCTTCCTGGAACCGCCCCCATCTCTAAGAGAGCTTACAGAATATCTGGACCAGAGTTGGTTGAGCTTAAGAAGCAGATTGATGAGCTGTCAGAGAAAGGTTACATCCGGCCAAGCACCTCGCCTTGGGCCGCCCCTGTCTTGTTTGTGGAGAAGAAAGATGGCACCAAGAGGATGTGTATCGATTATCGAGCTTTGAATGAAGTCACGATCAAGAACAAGTATCCTTTGCCCAGAATAGAAGATCTGTTCGACCAGTTGAGAGGAGCCAGTGTGTTCTCCAAGATCGATCTGAGGTCAGGTTATCATCAGCTCAGGATCCGACCTTCGGACATTCCGAAGACGACATTCATTACCAAGTATGGTTTATATGAGTTCACAGTGATGTCTTTTGGTTTGACCAATGCGCCAGCATTCTTCATGAACTTGATGAACAGTGTATTCATGGATTATCTTGATAAGTTTGTGGTGGTATTCATTGATGACATTCTGGTTTATTCTCAAAGTGAAGAAGAGCATGCAGATCATTTGAGGCTGGTATTGCAGAGATTGCGAGAGCACCAGTTGTATGCAAAGTTGAGCAAGTGTGAGTTCTGGATCAGTGAAGTCCTGTTCTTGGGTCACATAATCAACAAAGAAGGATTGGCTGTGGATCCGAAGAAAGTGGCAGACATTCTAAACTGGAAAGCGCCAACGGATGCTCGAGGAATCAAGAGCTTCATTGGAATGGCCGGATATTATCGGCGATTCATTGAAGGGTTTTCGAAGATTGCGAAGCCAATGACAGCGTTGCTAGGCAACAAGGTTGAGTTCAAGTGGACCCAGAAATGCCAAGAGGCCTTTGAAGCGCTGAAAGAGAAGTTGACAACAGCGCCTGTCCTAGTCTTGCCTGATGTGCACAAGCCCTTCTCGGTGTATTGCGATGCTTGTTACACAGGTTTGGGATGTGTGTTGATGCAAGAGGGAAGAGTTGTGGCTTACTCGTCCCGACAGCTGAAGGTTCATGAGAAGAATTACCCAATCCATGATCTAGAGTTGGCAGCAGTGGTTCACGCACTGAAGACATGGAGGCACTATCTGTATGGACAGAAATGTGATGTTTACACAGACCACAAGAGTCTGAAGTACATATTCACTCAGTCAGAATTGAACATGAGGCAACGAAGATGGTTAGAATTGATCAAAGACTATGAGTTGGAGATTCATTACCATCCAGGAAAAGCGAACGTAGTGGCAGATGCTTTGAGCAGAAAGAGTCAAGTCAATCTGATGGTCGCTCGTCCGATGCCTTATGAGTTGGCCAAAGAGTTTGACAGGTTGAGTCTCGGGTTTCTGAACAATTCGCGAGGAGTCACAGTTGAATTGGAACCTACCTTGGAGCGCGAAATCAAAGAAGCGCAGAAAAATGATGAGAAAATCAGTGAGATCCGGCGACTGATTCTAGATGGCAGAGGCAAAGATTTTCGAGAAGATGCAGAAGGCGTGATATGGTTCAAAGACCGCTTATGTGTTCCCAATGTCCAGTCCATTCGGGAGTTGATTCTTAAGGAAGCTCATGAGACAGCTTATTCGATTCACCCTGGCAGTGAGAAGATGTATCAGGATCTGAAGAAGAAATTCTGGTGGTACGGAATGAAAAGAGAAATCGCAGAGCATGTGGCTATGTGCGATAGTTGTCGAAGAATTAAGGCAGAACACCAGAGACCAGCTGGATTGTTGCAACCGTTGCAGATCCCTCAGTGGAAATGGGATGAAATTGGTATGGATTTCATAGTCGGATTGCCTCGCACTCGAGCCGGCTACGATTCCATTTGGGTAGTAGTGGACCGCTTGACCAAGTCAGCCCACTTCATACCTGTCAAGACCAACTACAACAGTGCAGTATTGGCAGAATTGTATATGTCTCGGATCGTTTGTCTTCATGGTGTGCCAAAGAAGATAGTGTCAGACATAGGAACGCAGTTCACCTCTCATTTCTGGCAGCAGTTGCATGAAGCCTTGGGCACGCATCTGAATTTCAGTTCAGCTTATCACCCGCAGACAGATGGTCAGACTGAAAGAACCAATCAAATTCTTGAAGATATGTTGAGAGCCTGTGCGTTGCAAGATCAGTCCGGATGGGACAAGCGATTGCCTTATGCGGAGTTTTCCTATAACAACAGTTACCAGGCCAGTTTGAAGATGTCACCGTTTCAAGCGCTGTATGGAAGGAGTTGCAGAACTCCGTTGCAATGGGATCAGCCTGGAGAGAAGCAGGTGTTTGGGCCAGATATTTTGCTTGAAGCCGAAGAGAACATCAAGATGGTCCGAGAGAATCTGAAGATAGCGCAATCAAGGCAGCGAAGCTATGCAGACACAAGAAGAAGAGAGCTGAGTTTCGAAGTCGGAGACTTTGTCTATCTGAAAGTGTCACCGATCGGAGGAGTCAGAAGATTCGGAGTCAAAGGCAAGCTGGCACCCCGCTACATTGGTCCGTATCAGATTCTTGCAAGACGTGGAGAAGTGGCCTATCAGCTCAGTTTGCCAGAGAATTTGTCTGCTGTGCATGATGTCTTTCATGTGTCTCAGTTGAAGAAGTGCTTGCGTGTGCCAGAAGAGCAGTTGCCAGTGGAAGGTCTTGAGGTCCAGGAGGACTTGACCTACGTTGAGAAGCCAGCTCAGATCCTTGAGGTTGCAGATAGAGTCACCCGAAGGAAGACCGTCAGAATGTGCAAAGTCAGATGGAGTCACCACTCTGAGGAAGAAGCAACCTGGGAGCGTGAAGATGATCTGATGGCCAAGTACCCGGAGCTCTTTGCTAGCCAGCCCTGAATCTCGAGGGCGAGATTCTTTTAAGGGGGATAGGTTTGTAACGCCCCGAATTTTGCAGTTGAATTTTTTCTTTTCTTTACTCGCCAAAATTCGGGTGTTACCTTTCCCTTTTCTTTTTCCCCTCGCTAAACCTTGACCTTTTTCAAAGTTTAGCGGGATTCGGTTTGGAATTCCCGTAGGTATAAAAAAACCCTAAATACTTTATGTTGTTTGATGCACCATGCCGCCCTTGCATTTTTGGTTGTTTGAAAGTGCAATCGCATTCATCTAAAAGATCGGATTTCGAGAACAAGCGGAAAATCTTTTATCTTTCTTTCTCTCTCTTTCTCTCTCCCCTTTCTCTCTCTCCCGCGCCCTGGGCCGACCCCGGCCGGCCCAGCCGCCCCCCTGGCGCCCCCCTGTTGGGCCCAATTGGCCCATGCCGCCCCCCATCTCCCTTTTTCCCAAAACCCTCTCCCTCTCCCTCTCATTTTCCCTCTCTCTCCCTAAGCCGCCGCCCCTGCCTAGGCCGCCGCCCCTCCCCGTCGCCGATCGGCCGCCCCGCTCGGCCGCCCCGTCCCCGTCCCCGGTGAGGCCCCTCCCCCTCTCCTCCCTCCCCCTCTCCTCCCTCCCCTTCCCCTCGCCGCTCGGCCCCATGGCCGGTTCGGCCGCCCGCCCCACCCCGCCCGCTCGGCCCCTTGGCCGCGCCCCCGGCCCCCCCAGCGCGCCCCCGGCTCGGCCGCCTCGCCAGCCCGGCCGCCCCCCCCCCCCCCCCCCCCCCCCCGCGCGCGCCCCCATGGCCGGCTCGGCCGCTCGGCCGCCCCGCGCCCTGCCCCGCGCCCCTGCGCGCCCAGCGGCTCGGCCGCCCCGCCCCCCTGCTCGGCCGGCTCGGCCGCCCCCTGCGCCGCCCGCCCTCGCCAGCCCGGCCGCCCGCCGCCGGCTCAGCCGCCCCGGCTCGGCCGCCCCTGCGCGCCCCGCCTAGGGCCGGTTCAACCGCCCCCCCCCCTCTGTTTTTTTTATTTTTTTTTATTTTATTTTATTTACTTTCTGTGATCATAATTACTGTATTTTAAGTAGGCTAATCACTGTTCATGCTATGGGAAAATAGGAAGTTTAATTTAAAATTCCGTTATGTTATTGATTCACGTAGTTAATTGTTTACCCTGTGCAATGTTGATCAACTAAAAGTGATTAGGTTTCCATTAGTATATATAAATATATATAACAGAATTATTTTGTTAAAAACCAATTGTGTCATTAGTGCATAAGATTTAACCCCCTGCGAGACCTTTCCCGTTTCTTTCTAACCATAACAAATGCGTTATCGAATGTCATACTTGGTGCATATTCACTTTATTTGTTATCTTGTATGGTGTACTGTTCTTTTGTATTAAATATGTGGATGGATGTATGTATGTTTGCGCTCGCATAGAGAACGATCCGGTCGAAGAGCCCGAGGAATTCGCAGGAGAAGCCCCTGAGCAGCAGTCGGTTGGTGGAGGCAAGTGTCCTTTGACCTATCTCTGTCCTATTCATTCTTTAATTCACCTCCCGCATTACACATTTATACCTAAGGATTGACTAGCTTTTGTTATCCATGTCCTTGTTTACCTATTTGGGTCGGATTATTACTACTTAGTCTGATGCTATTGCTCAACTCTAATCAATGAACATGATGTGATTATCTATGATACGCTGTTTTCCCGTTCTTCTTTATGATTATACTTGTGGTTTTCAAGGGGACTCGAGCGGTTTCTCGAGTGCCTCTCCGTAAGGACCTGTTCTATGGATGACCGCCCGGGAAAACAGTGCAACCATGAGGGTGGAATGGGGTGCCCTTAGCTGAATAATTAGAGGATCCGGGATGTAGTTCACTTAGCCGTCGTGCCGTCAATGGGGCTCGGTGTATGCGGCTCGCTCTGCCAAGTTTGGGTTCGCCCCTTGGGGAGGAGTGCGGTGCATTTAGGAAACCTAACGGGTGGCTACAGCCCCGGGGAATCTTTGTAAAGGCTACGTAGTGAAACCCTGCCTATTCACCTTGGTAGTGTTTAAGGGTTTGATCGGCCCGAGGCAAGAGGGAATCACGGCTTGTGGGTAAAGTGCACAACCTCTGCAGAGTGTTATGAAACTGATATATCAGCCGTGCTCACGGTTATGAGCGGCCAAGGGAGCTCCAGAGATTAGTGATACTTGATCAGAGATATTTTGGTACAGGTGGCAATGAGATTGATGGTTCTGGTTATGATTATGGTATTGGTAAGTGGTATTCTTTCCGTTTGGAAAGGATACATTGGGTTAATAACTTGGGTTAATGTTAAAACCTGGCTTTCTACTAGTAAGTAATAACCTGACCAACTAAAAGCAACTGCTTGACTTATCCCCACATAAAGCTAGTCCACTACAGCCAAACAGGATACTTGCTGAGTATGTTGATGTGTACTCACCCTTGCTCTACACACCAAACCCCCCCCAGGTTGTCAGCATTGCAACCACTGCTCAGGAGAAGATGAAGCTGTGGAAGGAGACTTCCAGGAGTTCCAAGACTACGACGAGTTCTAGGTGTGGGTTAGCGGCAACCCCAGTCGGCTGCCTGTGAAGGCCGTGTTATCTACGTTTCGTTTTCGCACTTTGATTTATTGTAAGAACTATATGGACGTCTCAGACGTATGATGTAATCGACTATTATTTCCCCTTTTAATACTATTTGAGCACTGTGTGATGATGTCCATGTTATGTAACTGCTGTGTACGTGAATAACTGATCCTGGCACGTACATGGTTCGCATTCGGTTTACCTTCTAAAAACCGGGTGTGACAGGGGGCTACACCCGGCGGGTGCGCTCGCGCGCACCCACCGGAACAAAATGCAACCGAGAAAGGCTGGTCCCCTTGCAAAAAAGTGCGACGAAAAGCCTCCAAGCGAGTGCTAACACTCCCTTCGAGGCTCGGGGGCTACTGTCGGGGACCATAATTAGGGGTACCCTCAAGACACCTAATTCTCAGCTGGTAACCCCCATCAGCATAAAGCTGCAGAGGCCTGATGGGTGCGATTAAGTCAGGGATCAGTCCATACGAGTGACTCGATCAAGGGCAGCCGACCCCGAGGGATTTCCGTCTCGCCCGAGGCCCCCCTTTAACGGTGGACACATCTCCGGCTCGCCCGAGGCCTTGCCTTCGCTAAGAAGCAACCCTGACTGAATCGCCGCGCCGACCGACCGAGTCGCAGGAGCATTTAACGCAAAGGTGGCCTGACACCTTTATCCTGACGCGCGCCCCCCGGTAGAGCCGAAGTGACCGCCGTCACTTCGCCGCTCCACTGACCGGTCTGACAGAAGGACAGCGCCGCCTGCGCCACTCCGACTGCAGTGCCACTTGACAGAGTGAGACTGACAGGCAGTCAGGCCTTGCCAAAGGCGCCATAGGAAACTCCGCTCCGCCCGACCCAGGGCTCAGACTCGGGCTAAGCCCCGGAAGACGGCGAACTCCGCTCCGCCGGACCCAGGGCTCGGACTCGGGCTAAGCCCCGGAAGACGGCGAACTCCGCTCCGCCCGACCCAGGGCTCTGACTCGGGCTAAGCCTCGGAAGACGGCGAACTCCGCTCCGCCCGATCCAGGGCTCGGACTCGGGCTAAGCCCCGGAAGACGGCGAACTCCGCTCCGCCCGACCCAGGGCTCGGACTCGGGCTAAGACCCGGAAGACGGTGAACTCCGCTCCGCCCGACCCAGGGCTCGGACTCGGGCTAGGACCCGGAAGACGGTGAACTCTGCTCCGCCCAACCCAGGGCTTGGACTCGGGCTCAGCCCCAGAAGACGACGAACTCCGCTTCGCCCGACCCCAGGGCTCGGACTCCGCCGTGGCCTCTGCCGAACGACCTCCGCCTCGCCCGACCCAGGGGCTCGGGCTCGGCCTCAGCAACGGAAGACAGACTCGACCCCAGCTTCGAAGGAGCCCTCACGTCGCCCGGCCTCGGGCGCGGGCCCGCCACGTCAACAGGGAGCGCCATCATCACCCTACCCCGAGCCGACTCGGGCCGCAGAGAACAAGACCGGTGTCCCATCTGGCTAGCTCCGTCAGATAGGCAATGATGGCGCCCCGCGTGCCCTGTGACGACGGCGGCTCTCAGCTCCCTTACAGAAGCAGGGGGACGTCAGCAAGGACTCGACCGCTCCGACAGCTGTCCCTCCGCCAAGCTCCGTTGCTCCTCCGACAGCCACGACATCACACCAGCAGGGTGCCAAGATCTCTCTGGCTGCCACATTGGCATGTACTCAGGGCGCTAGCTCTCCCTCCGCTAGACACGTAGCACTCTGCTACATCCCCATTGTACACCTGGATCCTCTCCTTACGCCTATAAAAGGAAGGACCAGGGCCTTCTTAGAGAAGGTTGGCCGCGCGGGAACGAGGGCGGGACAGGCGCTCTCTTGGGGCCGCTCGCTTCCCTCACCCGCGTGGACGCTTGTAACCCCCTACTGCAAGCGCACCCGACCTGGGCGCGGGACGAACACGAAGGCCGCGGGATTTCCACCTCTCTCACGCCCGTCTCCGGCCACCTCACTCTCCCCCCTTCGCGCTCGCCCACGCGCTCGACCCATCTGGGCTGGAGCACGCGGCACACTCACTCGTCGGCTCAGGGACCCCCCCGGTCTCGAAACGCCGACAACAAGTATCAGTCGTCAAGGAAGGGTCGGCCTCGCCCCGGCAGAGCCCGACCCTCCCTCGGGGGCTAAAAAGGGGGAACCCCTCTGCGTCGAGATTGGGTGTACTTCTCCGCATCAAAAATTTTCGATCAAAAAGGGGCTTTTGCGTTCTCCCGGCTATGTCAGAAGCAGGGTCCCGAGGAGCGAACGTGGGTACATGTAAGTGGCGAGGCCGACTGAGCCGAGGACCTCCTATGCCTCCGGGTTAGGGACACCTCACTCATCACCTGCCACGAAAAATGACCCAACTCGGGAAGCCACCCTATTATTGACAAGCTAGGCCGGACACGCAAATTGAAAGAAAGGAGAGTACGACTTCATGCAAGAAAAACAAAGTGTTCAGGCCTCAGCGGCCGCGGTAAGACGCACATCCAACAGAAACTGTTCCAACAAGAGTTAGGCGCCGCCTTGGGAAGGAGCCGCGCCCTCAGTTCCGTCCCCGCCGTCGGTAAGGTCCATCTTGGCTTCCGGTGACGGCGCAGGGGGAAGGATCTCCGCCTCAAAGGTGGTTGCCAGCGCCGCGCTCGGACCCGCGACGACCGCGTCGAGCCGCTGAATTTCTGCCAGGGCAGCTTCGTCTTCGTCAGGAAGACAATACCCTTCACTAACCCGTTCCAGGTCCACAACGTAATGGGAAGCGAGCACGGCGAAGGCCCGCCTGACGCCGTGGTGTAGCGCCTCGCGGACTCTGCCGCGCGCGTGGTCACCCAAGGCTTGAAGGCGGCTTTGAGGGGAGCTTCCTGAAGGGACGTCGCCGGAGCCAAGGATCCGATAAACGTCCGAGACGGCCTCGGACATGGCCGCGAGGTCAGCCTCCCTCTGCTCGGCAGCTCCGGCAAGCGCCTCGGCGAGCGCCTTGGCGGACTCGTCAAGGGCGGACTCGAGCTCTGCGAACAACCAGAAGAAAGACCTCAAGCACAAGCAGAGGAAACAGACAAGAACAAGAACCAGGGACGGCCAAGGCGTACCTCCGGCTCGGGCACGCTGCTCCGAGGCCGCGACCTGGGCTGCGGCTAGGTCGGCCGCGAGGGTCTCAGCCCGGCCTTCGGCCTCGGCAGCCCGGCCCCGAGATTGGTCCCGCTCCTCGACGACCTGGACGAACTCCGACCGCTGCCGTTGCGCCTCCGCGCGCGCTGCTGCCGCCTCGGCTCTCAGGTCAGCGCAGAGCAACTGGAGGTCCGCTATCTTGGCATCCTGCTGAGAAAGGCGCGCAGTTGCCCCGGCGAGCGAGGTCCTCAGGGATCGCAGCGAGCCCCAGACATCGACCTCGCGGCGGATGAACGACGACTTGGCGGCGCTCCGATCCGTCAGATCCTGGGGGAAGGAAACAGGGCGTCACGACGAACGCCTCGCTCACAGAAAGGAAAAGGTATGCCTGAAACCGTTACCTGGAGGATTTTGGGGACGTCCCTGCAGAAAACCTCCAGCGACGACCGGAGCGACCCCACCGTTGCTTCAGCACGCTCGCGGAGCTCATCCCAGGACTGGTCCTCCTTTTCATCGTCGAGAACGAAGACAGGGTCCGAGGCCTCGCGGGTCCGGAATCGGAGCAACTGGCGCCGGGCCTCGGGGCTCCGCCGCACAGCGATGAGGCTGCCGCCCGGCTGGACGGATCGCGCGTCCACGCCCACCTCTTCCGAGGCACTGGGCGCCGACGCATCAGCCATCCCGACGCTGGCAGCAACCGGTCGCTCTCCGACTGGGACGGCGGCGACTTCGGTAGCGGCAGGCGCCAGCATGGCCGGCACGACAGGCGGGCTTGGGACCACGTCGGCGTCAGCCGCCTCCCCTATCACGATGGCCGCCTCGGCAGAAGAGCCAGCCTCGGGAACCCGCTCCCCAGAGACAGGCGACGCCCGAGCCCCCTGCGGTGAAACGCCCTGCGAAAGGGTCGGCTGAACGACAAGGCCCGGGGCGGCGCTGGCCGCACAGACCGGCGCCGTCTTAAGAGCCTTCCGGGGTGCCAGGTCGGTCTGGCCATGGCTTCGCTTGCTGAATAAAGAAAAAAAAAGAAAAGGAAAATCACGGCCGAGACATATGAATGGGAAGCCAAGACGAAGACATTCCGAGATACTTACCCACTCCGGGCCATGATCCACCGCGCCTGGGGGGAGATTTCTTGGATCCCGGCTCCCGAAACAGCCGCCGAGGTCCGCTTCGCCGGCAACTTTGGCGCCACCCTTGCTTTGGACGCCCGGGGAGCAGATTGCCCGGGCACGGTCGCGATGACTTGAGGGTCACCCCCATGCGCTGCCGGTACGAGCGGCGGCCCCTAGGGAGCAGACGCCCTGACCTGGCCCTCCGGAGCCACTTCAGCTCCTCCAGCCGAGGGATCAGGTGACCTCTCGAGTCGCCCCCGTGCCTCGGGCTAGGACCCCGACGCCCCAACTCCGGGGACTGACGGTGTCGGCCCGCTCGGGGGCTGGCTCGACGGCTCCTGGCCACACCCCAAGCCGGGGCTGAGGCCGAGACGGGCGGCCATGTCGTCCTCCTCCTCATCATCGTCGTCATCGTCGTCGTCGGGCGTCTCCAGCGACGGCTCCCTTGGGAGTCCTTCCCTCTCCTGCTGGCGACGGCGCTTCTCCAAGGCGTCCCGAGCCCGCCTCCGCTCGCGGGCCCGGGCCTTCTCCGCGTCCTTCTTCTTCTTCTCCTCCGCGGCGACCCGCCGCGCTGCTCGGTCCACCGCGTCCTCCGGGACCCGTGGCAGGGAGGGCTTGTGCCACCCCACCTCCTAAAGAAGGGGAAAGAAACCCGATCGTAAGAACCAGGAGCAACCCGCTGTATGAAGAAGGAAGGAGCAAACACTCACCAGAGTTACGCACCCCTGGTCGGGGCGCATCCGAAGCTGGGAGAAGGCGTGGGAGTCCGGCTTCCCCATCGCAGCCGACACCCGCCATTGGAGGGCGTCAAAGGGAAGAGGATCAGGGAACATTCGTGAGCCCTCCCAGTCAGCCTCCGGGGTCATCTCCCAAAGCGGCAGCCGCTGCTCCGCCAAGGGAAGCACCCTCCGACGGTGGATGGCGGCAACCACTCCCGCAGCGGTGAGTCCCCCCTCCTGCAACGCCTTCAGGGCCTGGAGAAGGGGTTCGAGGTTCTTCTGTCTCTCGTGCGGGGTCCCATGACGCCAGGCGTCGGTGGCGGCGGTGACTACTCGCTGGGAGAACGGCGGGAGCAACTCACCGTCATTCCGGAGGTAGAACCACCGGCGCTGCCACCCCTTGTTCGAGGACGCGAGGATGGCAGGAATGTACTGCGACGCCCGCGACTGCCTCAGCAAGAGGGTGCAGCCGCCGGCCCGCACCGCTGCACGGACCTTCCTCTCCCCCGTCGGCAAGGCAAAAAGCTCGGCGAAGAAGAGATGAGTCCACAAATCCCAATGGGGGGCGATCCCCAAATACCCTTCGCACACCGCTACGAAGATAGCGGCCTGCGAGATGGAGTTGGGGTGAGGTTATGCAACTCCACCCCATAGTGGAACAGGATTGCCCGCATAAAGCGGCCCGTCGGCACACCGAATCCCCGCTCGTGGAAGGAGACGAAGCTCACGACGTACCCCGGCGGTGGGGATGGAGCGACTCCGCCAATGGGAGGAATCCATTCTGGTCGCTGCTCCTCCAGATCGCTCGCCGTCACCGTGGAAAAGGGCCACGGATCACGCGGGGAGATTATGGTCACCCGATCAGCCATCACCAAAACGGATGGGATGGCGGCGCAAGGGGCAGGAAGGGTGGTTTCCTCTTCTCTGGCTAAAGTTTCTCGGGTTGCGAAAACCTAAAGGAAGAGGCAGGAAGCGGAGCGAAGAACCGTCACCAGACCCTCTCCCGGGTATATAAAGACCAGGGCGAGACCGTTTCCAGCGCTCCGCCCGGACCGGACGCGGGATTCAAAAAACGCAAAGCGAAACAGCCGTTCCTCGAACGGCTCACGCACGCGCAACGGCCGCCCTGCCAACAACTCACCCCATCACATTAACTCCACGGCGGGACAGGCGGCGCTTCTGGCAGGAGAAGCGGGCGACGCTTCGCCTTCGCCGTAATAACCGCGCCAAAAAAGGTACGCCACGTCGTTCGATTTCGTATCCTTTTCCTTTTTTCCTCTTTCTCTATCTCTTGCAACAGGGACCGGGAAAGGGGGATACCCCGAAAAGGATCCTTCCCTGTGAAGGAACCGGGCTCCGAGCCCCCCTACTGATCAGAGGTTCGAAGGCTGGCCCTTCGAGGGGTTCAACAGCCGCCTCAGATCGCGTGGGCCCTACACCCACTACTGGTCAGAGGTTCGAAGGCCGGCCCCCCGAAGGGCTCCACGGCTGCCTCAGGCTACTCGGGCTCCGCGCCCATTACTGATCAGGGGTTCGAAGGCTGGCCCCCAAAGGGTTCACAGTCGCCTCAGACGCCGAGCGAGGGATGACCAGGGGTACGTTCGATACATAACCAAAGCTCGGGCTGCGCTCCCGAGGTACCCTAGGACATTTCCGAGACCAGCGGGAGCGATCTTGTAACGGAATCCCATCGGAGGGAGGCATCGAGCCCTCGGACCCCGTCGCCAGGGGACCGGGTCCGACAGATCACCCGCAGGTACTTTTGGGCGTGCCTCTGGGCCCCTAGCCGACCCCCAACGAACGGGGCACGGACGTCCACTCGGATTACCCGCTTGCAGCTCACCGGAGACACCATGTTCGGTGCCCATCAAGGGTAACATGGCGCTCTCCCCCCCTCCTCCTTGCGGAAAGGCGACGTAGGGGCGTATGTAAAAAAGCCGAGTCTGTCCCTGATCGCCCTCTCGCCCTGTGCGGAGGCTCGGGGGCTGCTCTCGCAAACCCGGCTCCGGCCGAACCGTTGACAGCGTCAACATACCAGCCCGAGAACATGGGCCCCGACCGTGCACCCGGGCTACGGCCAGTTCGCATGAGGGAACAACCAGACCAGCCGAAGCATTACGCAAGGCATTAAGACCTCGGGGGAGTGAAACCACTCCTCCGAGGCCTCGGGGGCTACACCCGGCGGGTGCGCTCGCGCGCACCCACCGGAACAAAATGCAACCGAGAAAGGCTGGTCCCCTTGCAAAAAAGTGCGACGAAAGCCTCCAAGCGAGTGCAAACACTCCCTTCGAGGCTCGGGGGCTACTGTCGGGGACCATAATTAGGGGTACTTTCAAGACGCCTAATTCTCAGCTGGTAACCCCCATCAGCATAAAGCTGCAGAGGCCTGATGGGTGCGATTAAGTCAGGGATCAGTCCATACGAGCGACTCGATCACGCCTCGCCCGAGCCTAGCCTTGGGCAAGGGCAGCCGACCCCGAGGGATTTCCGTCTCGCCCGAGGCCCCCCTTTTAACGGCGGACACATCTTCGGCTCGCCCGAGGCCTTGCCTTCGCTAAGAAGCAACCCTGACTAAATCGCCGCGCCGACCGACTGAGTCGCAGGAGCATTTAACGCAAAGGTAGCCTGACACCTTTATCCTGACGCGCGCCCCCCGGCAGAGCCGAAGTGACCGCCGTCACTTCGCCGCTCCACTGACCGGTCTGACAGAAGGACAGCGCCGCCTGCGCCACTCCGACTGCAGTGCCACTTGACAGAGTGAGACTGACAGGCAGTCAGGCCTTGCCAAAGGCGCCATAGGAAACTCCGCTCCGCCCGACCCAGGGCTCGGACTCGGGCTAAGCCCCGGAAGACGGCGAACTCCGCTCCGCCCGACCCAGGGCTCGGACTCGGGCTAAGCCCCGGAAGACGGCGAACTCCGCTCCGCCCGACCCAGGGCTCGGACTCGGGCTAAGCCCCGGAAGACGGCGAACTCCGCTCCGCCCGACCCAGGGCTCGGACTCGGGCTAAGCCCCAAAAGACGGCGAACTCCGCTCCGCCCGACCCAGGGCTCGGACTCGGGCTCAGCCCCGGAAGACGACGAACTCCGCTCCGCCCGACCCAGGGCTCGGACTCGGGCTCAGCCCCAGAAGACGATGAACTCCGCTTCGCCCGACCCCAGGGCTCGGACTCCGCCCTGGCCTCTGCCGAACAACCTCCGCCTCGCCCGACCCAGGGGCTCGGGCTCGGCCTCGGACATGGAAGACAGACTCGACCTCGGCATCGGAGGAGCCTCCACGTCGCCCGACCTAGGGCACAGGCCCGCCACGTCAACAGGAAGCGCCATCATCACCCTACTCCGAGCCGACTCGGGCCGCAGAGAACAAGACCGGTGTCCCATCTGGCTAGCTCCGCCAGATAGGCAATGATGGCGCCCCACAAGCCCTGTGACGACGGCGGCTCTCAGCTCCCTTACGGAAGCAGGGGGACGTCAGCAAGGACTCGACCGCTCCGACAGCTGTCCCTCCGCCAGGCTCCGTTGCTCCTCCGACAGCCACGACATCACACCAGCAGGGTGCCAAGATCTCTTTGGCTGCCACATTGGCATGTACTTAGGGCGCTAGCTCTCCCCCCGCTAGACACGTAGCACTCTGCTACACCCCCATTGTACACCTGGATCCTCTCCTTACGCCTATAAAAGGAAGGACCAGGGCCTTCTTAGAGAAGGTTGGCCGCGCGGGGACGAGGACGAGACAGGCGCTCTCTTGGGGCCGCTCGCTTCCCTCACCCGCGTGGACGCTTGTAACCCCCTACTGCAAGCGCACCCGACCTGGGCGCGGGACGAACACGAAGGCCGCGGGATTTCCACCTCTCTCACGCCCGTCTCCGGCCACCTCGCTTTCCCCCCTTCGCGCTCGCCCACGCGCTCGACCCATCTGGGCTGGGGCACGCGGCACACTCACTGGTCGGCTTAGGGACCCCCGGTCTCGAGACGCCGACAAATATAACAAAGGCAGATGAGTACTATAATAAGTTCATGTGGTGCATACTCCTTGTTTAATTAGTCACCGTTCATCTTTTCCATTTTGGCTAGATCTGTTTATCCATTCAAAACAACTTATAATTTATCATGACAACAAGATAGTTTTGAGTAAAGCTGTGCCTGCGGCAGGGCGGCCAGCGAGATCTTTGCAGGCAATCATCACGTTGTTATGCTCTACATGTTTGAAGTACTACCAGCCCGTACAAGCTGCCAAACGATAAGAAGACAGAGACGATAAATTTAAATATAAGAGATCTCTACTACTATGAAGAATGTAAGGGGGTAGGCTGCCACCCCGTTCTGCCCTCCCCGTCCGTTATTGTCGCAGCAAAAAAAATTGCTACTAGACTCAGCAATTGAACCCTGGATGCCTTGAGCAGAACGCCTAAGCTCCCACCTACTAGCCAACTTGACTATGTTGGTTTATATTCAATCATAATTACGATATCTAAGTGATGAGATAATTCATGCTTAGTTTTTCATTTGGTGACCCTGGTATATATAATTTTTTATCCACTATGGTATTTTTTACAACAACTTACACACTTGCAGGTGATAGACTATTGTATAAAATTAATAAAATCTCAAAAATTACGCATCAGGGGGCATAGTTCACATGGAAAATTGAGCATTATACAAAATAGTTCACATGACAAACTTGCGCGGCAGGAAAAAAACGTGGATTAGTTCACATGGAAATTTTACTCGAAAAGGTGGTTTAGTTCACATGAAAAAAAACACAGGAGGGAAAATGTGGATTAATTACATGGTAGTTTTATATGTTTAGGCTCCTTCGAAATGCAGAAATTTTAGAAAAAAATCGATTTATGATAAAGCCAAAAAGATACCCCATTGAAGCTTAATTTTCTGCATTTTACCAAAAAATGTCTGAAATCATCTACTTGGAGGACTGCGTCATTTGTCATCTACAGTCAATAATGGAGGGCATGTTTTTTCCTTGCCATTCACAACAGTCGAGGAAAAGCTTGAGTTGTATTGCAACATTAGGGTCGTAGTATATGATGTGATATCTGTCTAATAATTGTGATAGGTATTTTTTTAACAACAACTTACACACTTGCAGGTGATAGACTATTACATAAATTTAATAAAATCTCAAGATCATCTAAAGTGTCAATCTGGATGTCGTGTCCACATAGAAAATGCTTTTCAGTTCAACTTTCTAAAGCGAGACGGTGATGTTGAAACTAAAACAGACGAGCTATATCCAATTAAAGACATGTCACAAATATGTAGTGCAGAATGAAGGGTTTTTACTTTACCTAGACCATGACATGGTAAATATGAGTTTGAAATTTACACGGTTATTGTTTGCATATATTTTATTTTTATGCAATATTTATAATTATTTTGTAGGTGTATCCAATTAAAGACATGTCACAAATATGTAGTGCCTCCTTGTCTCCCTCTCCTCCTGCGGTGATAGCTTCCTCGAGGAGATGAGCGCACCGCCCCCACGATCGGCCTACCTCCGTCGTCCCCGCGTGCACCACCACCATCGAGTGGGAGAGGCAGTAACGACTCGTCCGAGGCCAACCCTCGGTGGGAGGGGCAGTTATGACTTGCCCGAGGCAAAGCCAAAATAGGACAGGCAATCACGACTCTTCCTAGACCACTCTCGGGCGGGAGACACAGTCAAGACTCGTCCGAGGCCAAGCCTAGGCGGGCAGGCAATAACGACTCGCCTAAGGTCATCCGCGGGCGGGACAGACAGTCATGACTCGCCCAACGCCAACCCTCCGGGTGGGATACACAGTTACATCTCGCCTGAGGCCAACCCCGGTGAGATACAAAGTTACAACTCGCCCGAGGCCAAGGCAAGACAGAACAGGCAGTCCGCCCGAGGCAACCCTCGGGTGGGAGAGGCAGTCACGACTCGCCCGAGGCCAAGCCTAGGCAGGACAGGCAGCCACAACTAGCCCGGCCATCCTCTGGCGAGATAGGCAGTCACGACTCGCCAGAAGCCAACCCCCGACGGGAGACACATTTACGACTCACCCGAGACCAAGCCCTGGCTGGACAGTTAGCCACGACTCACCTGAGGACATCCTCGGGTGGGATAGGCAGTCACGACTCGCCCGAGGACAACCCAGGGTGGGAGAAGTAGTCACGACTCGCCCGTGGCCATCATCAGGCGGGACAGGTAGTCACCACTCGCCTGAGGCCAACCCACGGCGGGATACGTAGTCATGACTCGCTCGAGGCCATTCTCGAGCGGGAGAGGCTGTTAAGAATCGCCCAAGGCCAAGCCCGGATGGGAGATGCAGTCACGACTCGCCCGAGGCCAACCTCGGGCGAGAGACACAATCATGACTCGTCCGAGGCCAAGCCCGGGCAGGAGACGCAGTCATGACTCGCCCGAGGCCACCTTTGGGCGTGAGACACAATCATGACTCGCTCAAGGCCATACCCAGATGGGACAGACAGTCACGAGTCGCCCGAGACCAAGCCTAGGCGAGAGACGCAATCACGACTTGGCCGAGGCCACTCTAGGGTGGGAGAGGCAGTGACGACTCGCTTGAGGCCAAGCCTACAAGGGACAAACAGTCACGACTTGTCCTAGGACGCTCTTGGATAGGAGACATAAGCACGAGTCACCCGAGGCCATGCCCAGGTGGGACAAGCAACCACTACTCTCTCGTGGCCACCCTTGGGCGGGACAAGCAGACATGACTCGCCCGAGGACAACCCCGTGCGGTACTGGCAGTAATGACTCGCCCGAGGCAACCCTAGGCGGGAAAGGCAGTAATGATTCGCCCGAGGGCAACCCTGGGTGGGAGAGGCAGTCACGATTCACTCGAGGCCATCCTCGGGAGGAGAGGCAATCACGACTCGCCCGAGGCCACCCTCAGGCGGGAGACACAATCACGACTCGTCCGAGGCCAAGCCTGAGCGAGATAGGCAACCACGACTCACCTGAGGCCATTCTCGGGCGAGACAACCAGTCACGACTCGCCCGAGGCCAACCCCCAACGGGAGACGCAGTCACGACTCAACCGAGGCCAAGCCCTGGCTAGACAGTCAGTCACGACTCGCCTGAGGCCACCCTCGGGTGGGACATGCAGTCATGACTCGCCCAAGGGCAACCCCTGGCGGGAGACGTAGTCACGACTCGTCTGTGGCCATCCTCAGGTGGGACAGATAGTCACAACTCGCCTAAGGCCATCCGCGGGCGGGACAGGCAGTAATGACTCGCTCGAGGCCATCTGCGAGTGGGATAGACAGTCACGACTGGCCCAAGGCCAACCTCCGGCAAGACAAGTAGTCACAACTCGCCCGAGGCCATCCTCCGGTGGGATACACAGTCATGACTCGCTCGAGACCACTCTCGGGTGGGAGAGGCTGTCAAGAATCGCCCAAGGCCAAGCCCGACGGGAGACGCAGTCACAACTTGCCTGAGGACACCCTCGAGCGGGAAACATAATCACGACTCGTCTGAGGCCAAGCCCAGGTGGGACAGGTAGTCACGACTCATCCGAGGCCAAGCCCGGGCAGCAGCCGCAGTCACGACTCATCCGAGGCCAAGCTCGGGTAGCAGACGCAGTCACGACTCGTCTAAGGCCACTTTGGTAGAGCTGTCTGCACCCGGCCTCCTCCACCTCTTCCCTCCTCTCGCTCTAACCGCGCCACGTTCCACATGTCGCGGCCTCCATCCACCTAACGCCCTCCAATCTACCTCCCGACGCAATTCGCGGTCCCACACACCCGACGCCCCGCCCCCCGAGCTTGCCTCCCAATGTCACCTCCCTTGCATGTTGACCCGACGCATGAAGTTTGGTTGATAACATCACTAAACAATGATCTATACATACACAAGTGTCACTCTGTCGGTTGATTACCTCACTAAACAATGACCTATGCCTGCATTAGTATTACCCGTTGCAACGCACGGGCATATACCTAGTTCAGTTATAGTTTTAAGAGAACACATCACATCTCTCACTTAATTTGCAACTATCACTTTCTCCTGCCTGGGATAATAAGTAGCAGTTTTTTCGGGGCGATGTTATTAATTTTTGACAAGCATTCAAGTACAAGCTGCAGTTATAATTAATCTATATATACTAGGTCAGTACCCGTGCGTTGCAACGGGAACATATAATACCATGATAACTTATATACAAAATGTGTCTTATATTGTTATAAGAAAATATTTCATAATCCATTTGTGATCCTAGCCATACATAAATTTTGTTATTTTAATTTAGTTGTTTCACTACTACATTGCAACTATCAGTATCATGCAGACTTCGATATATGTCATGATTTGCATGGTCTCATTATTGGAGAGCACGTGCCACACCTGCCGATAGAAGTTCTGTCGTACATCGTTAGTCATCAGGCACGCACCACCATACACGCTTGCTTAAACAAAAAATGCAAGTGTGTGTTTGCGAAGAGAATTAAAGGCAGGCCGGCACAAAAGGTACTCCGACGATGGCGAGTGGTCATTGTTGTCGGTCCACCTCTGCTCACCTCCGGTGTCGAGATGACGCCACAATCCTTGATATAATAGTCGTCGAACGCGCGCGATATGGTGAGTACCGATCACTCTTGGCTGGGCTGCCAAATGAAGTGCACCCCGGGCTCATCAGCGAGGTAGTACACCTGGTCGTTGCACCACCGGATGTGCTACTCCTCTACATACATCTTGTTCGAGGACACTCACACAACAAAAACAATGGTCGTCATTCCAGCGCACAAGAATTCATGACCGGTCAGTAGCGACTTACGTGGCAGGTTAGGCTTCAGGTGGATGATGAGCTAGACGGCGTGATGGCGTCGTCGTAGGTTGCGATGCCCAGAACAACCCAAGAGTCGTCGACATTGGCGACGACCATGAGGTCCCCATGTTTGACGATGGACAGCGCGGTGCAGCCGCTCTGGACCACGTCCAAGCGGCGGCTGCGCCGGAGCTTGCCGTACACAGCGGCGCATGGGCCATGTAGGACTGCTTCCAGAGGTCGAACTGGCAGTCGCCAAGTTTCTTCTCGTCGTCGGTGAGCGACGCCAACGCGAGCGCCTCGTGCTAGTGGTGTTTGTTCGGGGTTTCCAAGTAAGAAACATGGATTCACCTTTGGCATTGTTTTATGAAAATGATTTATAAGTTAGATCCATGGAAAAATATTACGGAGAATAAATGTTACACATGCAAAAAAAAGTATTTAAGTTGAAAACATTATTCAAACAAAAGAAATTGCATGCAAGGCTCTTCTTTAAATACTACTCCCTCAATCCAAAAATATAATTTAATAATCTCAGTGATACTTATCTACTACTACACATTGTGCAAGGGTAGCAGGTGGGCTTCGGGAGAGATGTATTATATGTTTTTACTATAATAGATGTAGACATAAACACACATGTGGTGTAGTGGTAGCTACAAACACATTTATTTGAGAGGTCGCGGGTTCGAATCCTCTTGGAGCCTGTTTTTTTAATTTAATTTTAGCTAGGCGTGGGATGCACGTGGGAATGAGAATAGGCTTTGTGGGAGGGAGAATGAGAAAGACACGTGATAGCCGAGAATGGTGAATGGGCTTTGCAGGGAGGGGGAATGAGAAAGACAGGCAGCTGGGAATGGGAATGGGCTTTGCAGTGAGGACGGAATGGGGCAGCCTACCCCTTACCGTCTTAATAGGTAGTAGAGATTTTGTCCGTATTTCATACTACTCTAAATTCCTAACTTTAAAGAAGTATTCTGTCATCATCAGCAAAGTTCTATACCCTATATTTATAATTCTATATAGTCATATTTACTCAATATCTAAACTCTATACCAACTACTGTACATTATATCATTTCTTTCTAACTCTATTCTTTCTCCACCCAACAAAAACCTCTTCTTTCTCTCCTCCACGTTCCTGGTAGGTGCATGAACTGTGCGGCAATTTTCCGGTACAAGCAGCATGTACTCTAGAAATAGCGTTGGTGCTTCCCTTCTTAAATTTAGAGTACCCTAAACAGTTTACCGCTGTGACAGTTTTCTACTATATGCTTAATTCCATCTTGATAGCGTACCGGTTAGAGAGTTAATCACTGCGGATACCATCATCATTGGCACGCCGTACAAAAAGCACGCCTCGGTGCGTAGCATAGAAGACAAAGGCATGCCATTTCAGATCATAGTACTCGGCACACATGCATGCGCTTGTACATGTCCTGTGGTTAAACGACCAAAAGTACACACAACTATGCGGCCACACTGTTGCCGCCGCATATGGCAGCTCGCATACGCATTCCGTCCCGGCCGGCTGGGGGGGCCCCTGCTGATACGATGCTGATATATTATAGACACAACGACACACAATCCATGCAATCATGGACTGTTTCCACATGAATAAACACCAGTAAAATAAGTAAGTAACTGCATATATGCTCTGTTGATGGCATGCATATTATATAGTACACAGTCACAACGGAAACATGGTGTAAATTCTTGTGTGTGCACCAGACTCCAGACCGTGCGTGACGATCAAATCGATCGGGTCGCCATGAAGAAGGCCTGCCTGTCTGAGCCGGAATAACAAAAGTGTTTCATCAAGTTGGTTGCGTGAGCGGCGGACTCGGTCGTTCCGTCCGTCCGTGCTCCGTGGGTTAATAAGAAGAGGACTGAGGAGACAGGCCAGGAGGAGGGGCCCCGGGGTCGGCTCCAGTTTTTTTTTTTTTTTCACCGTGCGTGCATGTGCATGGTTGCACTGCATCTGCATGGCATGCGGCCCGGTGGCCGGCAATCCTTTTTACCAGGCGACAAGCGCCCGACGCGGCCATGCCGCCTTGCGTATGGAGGTGGCACACTGGCCGCGCGCGGCCTCCCCCACCTCGCCCGTATATGCCCTTCAAAAGGTCAGCCTCTGTCCGTCCGTCGGTCAATCGTCCGCCGCAGGAGGGAGGGCCGGAGGGCCAGCCCCGGCCAGCATATGCGTATGCATGCATGCACACACATCGTCGCCAGAAGAAAACAATACGAAGAAAACCACACAAACCCATCACTCTCGCCGTCCTGTCCCTCTCTTGATATGACTGTCTCTCTCTC
Organism: Zea mays; assembly: GCF_902167145.1. NCBI lineage: Eukaryota > Viridiplantae > Streptophyta > Magnoliopsida > Poales > Poaceae > Zea > Zea mays. The sequence goes on from NC_050105.1 coordinate 142,822,581, forward strand.
TCTCATCTGCCCTCACATACTTCTTTATTGTCCTCTCTTGGAAGCCAACTCAAGTTACCCCATCTCTCTCCCTCCTTTCGTTTCTCCTCACCGTAACCGTGTTCCGTGTGTATTCTCTCGTCTCTCCTGGTGCTTGCTTGGTGCTAAGAAAAGATAACTCCCTTTCCGCAGCCCCATATCTCACATCCTGCTTCCCCTCCACCCGGCCTACCTCCTTTTTTGTCCCCCACAAAAGCAAGAACAAGCTTGCTGGATTGCTTGCTACTAGCTAGCTACCCTCCAAGCAGATCGAGCGAACCTGACCCTTCAAAAGATCGTTGTACGTCCTTCTTCTGCCCTAGCCTTCTTCAATCTCCTTGGTGCCTGCCAAGTTGCCAACACCTGCATGCACCCAACAAGCTGTGTGCTTCCTGTGCGCCACCGCCACACGGGTCTTGGCTAGCTAGCCTTATTAGCTTGCTTGGTGCCGCCGGCCAGTTGATTGGAAAGGAGCAAGAGAATTATTGAGCAGTTGGCATCAACCGCGTCCCTGCAGAAACTATAGAGGCAGCAGCGACCGGCGAGCTAGAGCGAGGGATCGGCAACGGCCGCCCTAGCTGCCAGCCGCGCTCGGTACGTACAGCCATGTGCGACTTCTTCCTTCCGCGGATGGAGGGCGACCAGGCCGGCGGTGGCGACCTTACCGACATCGTCCGGTCCGGCGGGGCCGTCCCTAGCAGCGCCGCCGAGGCCACGGCGAGGGATGAGTGGCAGCTCCACCAGGGGGAGCCGCCGATGCTCTTCCCGCCGCTTCCCTCGTCGACGGCGACGGCATCGGAAGCAGGCTGCGCCGCAGGGAGCACCGGCGCTAACGTCTTCGGCGCCGACGACCCTTTCTCCGGCCTCGTGGACCCGTTCTGTACCGACTACTACTCCTCATGCGCCGACTTCTTGGACGCCACCATGCCGGACGCGATGCCCAAGGTCGGCTTCGACGCGGCTATCTGTGGCGGCAGCGGCAGCGGCTGCGGAGGAGGCGGAGGCCAGGGCCAGCTGATAGACGTGAGGCGGAAGCAGCCTCTCTTGCCGCGTGGGGTGCAGATGCTGCCGGTTGGCGCGCTGGCGCCGAGGGAGATACAACCGTACCCGGCGTTTGCCAGCGACATGGTCAAGCTCGGAATCACGGCCGGGCAGGTGGCCGGGTGCGCCATCGACGCCGCCGTCGTCGGCATGCAGATGCCCTCGCCTCGCGCCGCGGGCGGGATCAAGCGCAGGTTGGGCAGATCCGCCTGGATCCAACACATCTGCTAGCTTCGTTGCGTCATCTTATCTTCCATGTGTGTGTAGGGGCCAGGGGTTGCTAGCTATAACTCATGATGTAGTATTGTAGTTTTAGGGAAGGTTCCGCAATCTCTCTCTCTCTTTCTGTTCCTTTTGCTTCTCCCTCTTGTGCTCTGCATTGCACCTCCATGGAAAAAGCAAGAAATGAGGGAGGATTCCAAGGATTCCTCGGGCGATGCTAGAAATTGGCAAGGTCATAAGTGTTGCCTACAGCTCGGAATTTTAGGCACGAGAGTCATCACATGAACACATGGTGTGATCAGTGGGGATATTTCTATAGATCGGCAAACGATGCCTACGCATAGGATTATGTGTGCATCTAGACCTAGCTAGCTAGCAGGTTTCCTCCCCGGAAAGACCGGCTTTGCAGTCTCCAAAGCTGATTTAATTTGTGAAACCCTAGTAATAAACTTCAATTGGTTTTCAAAAAATTCAGTAACTTTGCCTTTGCCACATCATTAGATTATGAGTGCACTTGTAGCTATGTGAATTTATCACGTGATTACAGCTGTTCATCAAGTGTTAACACTCGCAGAAAATTCGTCAACGCAGGAAGAACCAGGCAAGGAAGGTGGTGTGCATCCCGGCGCCGACAGCAGCAGGGGGGAGACCAACTGGAGAGGTGGTTCCTTCTGATCTCTGGGCCTGGAGGAAGTACGGCCAGAAGCCTATCAAGGGTTCTCCTTATCCAAGGCATGTGTTAATTCGGCACGCATCCACTAATTACCTGGGATTACGTTTCAAGGGAAATATTAATCTTAAGCTGAACAAACAAACTGCTGGTGACAAATTGGAGGTGAAGCAAGCTTACGAATTGCTAGCTAGAGTAAACAAAACTATCTTCTCTGTGGCCCATAGCTATAGAATTCTCTGCTCCACGATTCTTAGTGTTTGTGTCGCGTGATCGATGCAGTTTGAATTAATAATTAGCTGAATTATAGTTTAAGCAAGACATATGGGGATGCTTGTAAGTCTCATGTGTCCGATATAATTACTAGTTTTTTTATCACTCTATGATACATTTTGGCATTTTTTTGGGAGTGCACAGCGTCGTCCTAACTCCTAATTACAGATACGTTTAGATCATCAGCAACAGATAACTATAATGTTTTTTTTCATGGTGTTAGTGTATGATCATCAGCACACATTATATTTTCAATATAACTGTTCATGTTTTTCCGCATTTTAATTCTATTCTATGCAAAGCGTAGCTAGGTTGCTCGCACCCACCTGGATCGATTTTTGAGGTTTCTTTGTACAGTTTTTATTTGCATGTGATTATGTCAGACTATCTTCCCTAGATCACTAGATTAAAGGGGGATTTTAGTTATAAGATTTTCTGGCAAATCACATCAAACGCGATTTTAAATGATGGCTATGGTTATTATTTAGCAAATAAAGCATATACATATATAAAACTGAACCCACCTTTTGTATATATGGCAATGTTTGCTAACTTTATAACGTTCTTGTCCATGAAATGTATATTCAGAGGGTACTACAGATGCAGCAGCTCAAAAGGATGCTCAGCGCGGAAGCAAGTGGAGCGAAGTCGGAATGACCCCAACATGCTCGTCATCACCTACACCTCCGAGCACAACCATCCATGGCCGACTCAGCGCAATGCCCTGGCTGGGTCAACTCGGAACCACCACGGCAAGAACAGCAGCGGCAGCTCAGGTTCCAAGGGCTCACAGAACGAGAAGCAAGAGCAACAGCAACCAAGCAACGTCAAGGAAGAGCCCAAGGATCCGGCGGCCACGACGACAGCCACTAGCACGATTACTACGTTGACAACTAGTATTTCTCCGGCAGCGGTTGTGAAAGAGGAGACGTTGGCAGCTGGATCATCAGAAGCATTGGGGCAAGTCATGGATACAGCAGTAGCAGACCACAACATTGAACTCATGGACCAGGTGTTCAGTGAGAGCTACAGGCCGATGATACCGGAGGCCGGCCACCCTGACGACTTCTTCTCCGACCTCGCGGAGCTGGAGTCAGATCCCATGAGCTTAATCTTCTCCAAAGAGTACATGGAAGCGAAACCAAGTGGTGGTGATCGTGGCCATCACGAGAAAGCAATATCCAAGGACTTGGATCCACTGTTTGACATGCTAGATTGGTCTGCTAATTCTTCATCAGCAGGGAGCTCATTTGAGCAAGGAAAGAGAGGCTAATCCATTGGCATATGTGCAGACATACATTTGATCAGAGCTAATAATAACTAGAAATTAAGATTACCACAAGGTCAGCAAGAAAATTAAGATGACAGAGTTTTCCCTTTCTTTCACTTTCTTTTCTCTTTGGTTCTTTTGCTTCTTATTATCATTGTGTGAGAAAGATTGTAATTTTTTTGTTCAAGTTGCTCATAGATATGAACCTTATTTTTTTAAGGTTTGTGTCAGATTTGGTGTACTTATATGCATGAGATGAATAGCCCCTCCGTACTCCGAGGATTCTTCTATCTCGAGTGTGTGCACTCTCCATTATTTGCATGGAGAGTTTGTGAACGTTGTCTAACATTCTATGTGCTTGAAGAAGAGGACATAAATGGAGACTGGAGCAGGGCCAGGGGGTGATGTGAATGTGATAGATGGATGGAGGAATAGGAGAGAGACCCATAGCCTTGAAGGTGATGTGACACAAAGCAGGGCAGGGCGACGTTGCAACGGAAGACGTTGTTAGACCAACTCCAGCAGTCCATGGCTCCGAATCCGTATCCTACGGAGTCCAGGAGTGGATACGGAGGTGCGGAAAGAGTGTGGTTTCCAGCAATGCTCCGTAAAAGTTGGGTCGTTTCTGTTGCCGCGTTTCCGCTGAAATGTTGCCCCTGGGCGAAGACACCGGTCGCCCAAATCAACTCCATCGTCTTCAACCTCGTCTCCGGCTCGGCGGCCCGGCGCATTGGATCTCCGTGTCAGCGCCTCGGCCACGGGTTTGCTCCGACGGATTGCAGCTTCGGCTCGAGGGCGGACCGCGACAGCAACGCCGGGCTCAACCTCGTCTCCGGCTCCGTCTTCAACCTCGTCTCCGGCTCGGCGGCCCGGCGCATTGGATCTCCGTGTCAGCGCCTCGGCCACGGGTTTCGTTCCGACGGATTGCAGCTTCGGCTCGAGGGCGGACCGCGACAGCAACGCCGGGCTCAACCTCGTCTCCGGCTCCGTCTTCAACCTTGTCTCCAGCTCGGCGGCCCGGCGGTTTGGATCTCGGTGTCGTCAGCGCCTCGGCAACGGGTTTCCTTCCGACGGATTCAAGCTTCGCCTCGTCTCCGGACCTCGACAGCGGCAACTCTCCGCCGGATTTTAGCTCCGCGTCGTCTCCGGCTCGGCCGCGCCTACACTCCCGCGCCCCAATCTCGTCGGTATGTTGTTGGCCGTGTACACGTTTATCTCCATTTTCCCCGTAGATGCGAGTTAATCGTTGTCCACTGGATGCGCAACATTGAGCGATTTTCTGTTTAGGGTTTAGTACTCAATTTGGAGTTGGCATGTTGACTGTTTGCAAGGGATTTGCCAGATTCATGTCGACTTCTTCGGATAGGCACCGACGTCTTGTCCGACGAATGTACGACGACGAACACATTCTCCATATGCTACATTCGTCCATGGTTCAAGACGAAGATGAGGAGATACATGTACATAGAGGGTCAGTTGTCCGTCGTAGTGTCATAAACCGGGACAGGGAATCCGGTTATGTCAGACTGATGCAAGATTATTTCTCCGACAACCCGGTGTACAATGACGACATATTCAGACGACGGTTTCGGATGACGAAGGCTATGTTCCACAACATATGTCAGGCTCTCGAAGCGGCAAACCCATATTTCAGGCAATCGTGTAATGCTGCCAATGTGCCAGGATTTCACACCATACAAAAGGTCACTGCAGCAATTCGGATGCTAGCATACGGAGGTCCAGCCGACAGCCTCGACGAGTACTTACGCATGGGCGAAAGTACTATTCTTGAAACAGTTGGCCATTTCACTCGGACAATTGTGCAGTTGTTTGCTAATGAGTTCCTTCGGAAGCCAAACAAACATGACATAGCTGGTCTCCTACAAGTAGCACAGCAAAGAGGTTTCCCTGGGATGCTAGGTAGCATAGATTGCATGCACTGGGAGTGGGAACGTTGCCCCACTGCATGGCAAGGGAGTTATCGTGGCCATTTCAAAAAACCAACACTGATTCTCGAAGCAATAACATCACATGATCTTTGGATATGGCACGCATTTTTTGGTTTGCCTGGATCTTGCAACGACATAAATGTTCTTCACAGATCACCAGTCTTCGATAGCATAGCCACAGGTGATGTTCCTCCTGTTACCTATGAAGTTAACGGCACACAATACGATATGCCTTATTACTTGTGTGATGGAATTTACCCTCCTTGGGCAACTTTAATTAGTGGAGTACCATCAGCTGTTAGCAACAAGCAACGACTATTCACTATGAAACAAGCAGAGTATCGAAAAGACGTCGAGCGTTGCTTCGGCGTTCTTCAAGGTCAGTACGCAATAATAAAAGGTCCTGCACGATTATGGCATCCGGTCGATTTGAAGTTCATAGTAGACTGTGTTGTCATATTGCATAATATGTCTGTGCAAGTTGAAAGGCACCTTCCAAGTCTCGATGGGGTTGACTACGATGCAGCGACAAGAGTTCACATTCCAAACACCAGAGATGTTCCAGAAATTGCACAACTTATTGAAAAACACAAGGAGATTAGGTGCAAATCAGCCAATGAAAAATTGAAGAATGATCTAATTGAACATGTGTGGAACAAGCATGGGAACATGTGAGGCAAGGTATGAATTATGAACTCAGATGGTACCGAAAGTTTGTTTGTATTGTAGTCCACTACTAATTTTTGTTGCTAACTTTGCAGATATGTTGTTCGCCAGGTGACTAAACTCAACGTTCTGCATTAGTACCAGAATTATGTAGTGTGACCAAAACAACCTTCTGTAACACAGCTGTGTAGTGCACTTTATTTGAATTATGTACCAGCTGTGAACCTTCTGTAACACAGCTTTGAAGTGCACTATATAAGACCAGCTGTGAGCCTTTTGTAACACAGCTTTGAAGTGAACTATATATGACCAGCTGTGAGGAAATCAGGCTTTTGTAACAGACTAATCTAGTGCTTTCAAAATGTAAATATATGTATATTGTTCGCACTGCTTGTGAAATGTCCAACAGAGAAAGCTGGTAATATTGTAGGTTTCTGGTAAACAAGACAGACAGCTGTGTTGCCAGGTTTCTGGTCATATTACTTCGACAACGAAGTAGGCTGTCACACACAAGTGAACCAAACATATAAAATTACTTCGACTAAAATGCAGGCTGTCACACACAACTTACTCAAACTCCATAAGTCTTATTACTTGGCCAACGCCGCTGAATGTTACACAGAACTCAAGCAAACTACATAAGTCATATTACTTCGACAGCACCGCTGAATGTCACACACAACTGAAGCAAACAAAGAAGTCTAAGCCGAATTAAACTCGCTAAAACGCAAATAAATAAGTCTTATTACATCCAGCAGCTCTTTAGCAACACGACCATCTGCAGATCATTCCTCAGGTGGTGGCAACCTAGACAAAATGGCCTTCTGCATGGACAAGTAGTAATTTCTTGCGTATGGAGCGACCTTCTCCAAATCCATATTCATAATCCGATCATCGCGCTCCTGCTGCTGAAGCTTGAACATGTCCTCAGAGAGCTTCATCTTCCTTTCTCTATATTGTTTTAGGTCTTCCCTCTCGGCATTTGCAGATGTAGCAGCTTGTTCTTCAAACTTAGCTCTGTCCAGTTGGAATTTTTCGATCATCTCGATGCATGCTGTCGAATTCATGGAAGCGTTACTGCTGCGAGCTTTTTTGGTGCGGTCCCTCCCGGGTGGACGGCGAAAGGGATCACTCGGTGTACTCACATTGTCCGTCTCATTGGGAACCACTTTGGGAGGAATGACTTCAGTATTGGATAGCCAAGTTGTCCACTTGACCTCGTTCCGAAGCATGTACCAGCAATGAATGTATCTAAATGGTTTCTTGTGGATGCCTTCAAACATTTGCAGTGCATCTTTGACCTACAGTTTACGAAACAAGTGGGTTACAAATTTGAAGGACACAGTACGAATAGAGGGGAATTAGGAAACGCTTCGAACCTGGTCGTCTTCACTTTTACCACTTTGCTTCAGCCTAATAACTTTGTCATAAGCACCACAAAACTTGGAGGTTTCCCGTTGGATGTCACCCCACCTGTGTTCCAATGAATGTTGTGTTCTTGAGGTAGGTGCTTTCGTGTGTTCATTGTAGTACTCACTTATGCGACGCCAATACGACTTTCCTGATTGATTAGTTCCAATAGCCGGATCTTTGGAGACGTTTAGGTAGGCCGACACAAGGACCTCATCCTCAGCCTGACTGTAGTTTGCAAGTCTTCTTGTTACTGTCTTCTTAACAATTTTGTTTCGTTGAGTTGGAGGAGTAGTATTGTTTTCAGATGCCTGCAAGTTCACATCAATGTTGCAAGCGTTGTGGAAGGTTGCATCATCATCAAATTGAGTTAAATCAATTCCTTCGGTGTAAACAAAAGGTTCGTGGCCATGAGAAGGTTCTCCCTCAGTGAACTGGTCCATTTTACGACTGCGTTAAAACAAACAGCAAACATATACCAATTTAGTACTGAAGTGATACTAATAAAAGAGGCAATGCAGCAGCACTGGAATACTAGTGGATGGAGTTCAGACATCGTTCGACAAATCCAAACATAAACACACACAATTATACCTACCATTTCGACAACAACATACAACCATCGACATTACTACATAGTAGATTGTTCATGACCTAACGACTGGTAGTTCTATATATACTTATTTGTGAAACTCCAGAATTTGCATCAACAGCCCCAGGACTGGTCGCTATCGTACTCGATTCCGAAATGTTTTTCCAAAATTTCCCTTTGAGATATGTCCTCAGGGCTCGGAAGGGACTGGACCTCAACTGTTGCATCGATATCATGTTCTAACTGACATTGCTCATGTTCAGCAAGTGCTTGTCTCTTGGATGTTGCATATTTTTTAATGGACAATGCACACTTCTCTAGCTTGTCGCAAACATCTCCAATCTGAAACAAAGTAGTCTTAAGTGTGTAGACCGACTCAGGTAAAGAAGTTTCGACAACCCCATCAGTTACAAGACTGCGAATGATGTCGACATGTGCCTCCATCACTTGAACTGCAGTCTGAACCATGTCGAGGGGGTCTTTGTCCATTGTCTGAAACTGAAAATGACCAATTCAGAATGTGGTCAGTTATTGTTGGTACGAGTGGACTTTTTTGGTCAACCTCAAATACAGCAATGTGAAAAGAGGTTGAACTACGACTATGGACTGTACAAACATGAACACAGATGCAACGACATCCATGGTAGACAGTACTGGATCAAAAGTATGCACACATCAAACTACCAGCCGATCTGTTTTGCTTTACCAAATTATTTGGACACACCTAGGGTTTGCAAGGGGTAGATCTACCTACACCAACGAATCACTGAAGGTGCACCTCTCTGCGTAATATTCGAACCCTATTCAATAAAATCAACATTACTGCGAACTACAATCTGTGGAATGAAATACAAGTTGACGGATCCGGTAGCGGCTTCATACCTTGTGCTTGAAATGGGTTTCACCGACGACGAGCACGCGCTGCCGGGAGATGTCGACCGCCGCCGACGCTTTTGCCCACGCTCCAGCGCCGCAGATGGGGGCACCGTTCTTCGACCTAGGAGATAAACCTCCAAAACTTGGTCAGTGCGAGGCCGGCAGCTTGGAGGAACAAAGTAGATCTGGTGTACCGAGGAAGGAAGGAAAGCAAACCTGGTTCGGATGGAGTGACGGTTGGGTTGCGCGGATGAGAGAGAATACGCGAGAAAAGGGAGCGCCAACCCCTGCCCCGTTTTTTGCGGAGCTGTTTGCGGTACCTGCTGGAGCCGTGAACAGTGCGCGGGCGCGTATATTTGATGGATACACGGCCTTATACGGAGACTGCTGGAGTTGGTCTTACCATATAGAACTGAGCTGGCGTCTTGTTTTTTCAGCTTTTGCATGCAGCTGGAGCTTGGCGGCTGGGTCTGGGCGCCTATATATATGTTTGCATTCTCTGAACGGTACATATGTCTAAAGACCAGCCACTGCTCCAAGGCAGGAGTATTACTCTAATCGTGTGTGTCTAAATCACGCGTAAGTCCTCTAAGAAGTTTAAGTTAAATGGAGAAGAAATGACTTCACTACATCCTATCTGGGTACATTGGAAAACGTCTACAATAAGGGTCTCGTGGCGCACCGGACCGGCTGTGTAGAAAAGTCATAAAAAGGCTCCGACATACTAGCACAACAGACCAGGTTCGTGGTGCACCGAACCGTCTGTATGTAACTACAGATGAACTTGGAGGCTCCGGGAATTATTTTTATAATTCACCGAACCATGAACAGTGAAGATCTGGTGGTGCACCGGACCTCGGGCCAACGGCTACTTCAGCTAGCTGACGTGGCGCCGGTCCGGTGACCAGCGGAAGAAGCCACCAATCAAGATCCCTAGACACGGTGCTAATGGACCCGGAATGGTCTGGTGCTCCCTACACAGACCAATTTTCTTGTTTGTTTTTCATCGTCTACAAGGTACTTGGGGCTATATAAAGGAGCCCCCACGACCCCAAGGAGTACACCGTGAGGAAGCAAGTGTAGTATAATTGTGCAACTATTCTGTATGACTCTATCTCTCTTGTATATTTCTCTCTAGATCTAGTGTTGGCGCGTGTATAGGCTAAAAGAGAGGCAAAGTGTTGTTGCGAGATAGAGCTGCGTGCATGATCTTGAGCAAGTCTTTAGTGTTGCGTTTATCCACCATCGAGCTATCGAGTTGTGATATCGCGGTTCTGTTATACGACAACACCATCAGAGATAAGAGAAGAGTTGGTTTATCACATTGGAAATAAACTAAGCAACCGGAGGAAGGAGTTGAAATAGACTCCAAGCTAGGTTGGCTAAACTCTAACTTGAATGTAGGCAAGCATGGCCGAACCACGGAAAAAATTGTTGTACCTCTTTGTCTCTAGTTTGCTTTCTTATTTGCACTTCTACTCTTATCTTTGATATAAGATGTTGGTAAAGTGCAGGATTATTTTTTAGACAAGGAATTCATTCCACTGCGATTGACTCTGCTTGACTAGACTCCGCTGCTTACATCGCTTTAAGTAGAGTAAGAAAAGTTCTAGTTTTTAATGTAAATTTTTATTTACCTATTCACCCCATCTTTAGGCGACATCCAGGTCTTTAGTGCTGCATAAGGGTACTTTCACCACCCTTGGTGGCTAGTTCAATCGATTTTTCCCATAGCGCTTCCTGGCCAAATCTCAGTTGAACTGTCCCTAGAGGTTGGTTCAACCGGTATTTTCTAGAGAGATTTCTCGGTCAATCCGGTTGAACTACCCTTGGGTCAGTTCAACCGATATTTTCTAGAGATGTTTCTTGGCCAATACTGGTTGAACTGTCACTGGAGGCTAGTTCAATCGACATTTTCTAGAGAGGTTTCTCATACCGGTGAACTCTGGGAGGTTGAAGTTTCCACATCGCACTCCAAAGACCAAGATTCAAAAATATATTTTGAATGAGATATTTTGAGCTAATTGTAAACATCTTTACCTCTTTGCGGATTCCACTAAGAAATGTGGTGATTCCTACGACTCAAATGAAATGAAAAATAAAGTCTCGATCACCTGGAACCACATGAAATAAACGAGTTGATCTTGAAGATTTGCGTGATTTCGTTGTATCACATGCTTCAATTTTTATTCCACGTTATCGCCTATGCTTTTTTGAATCTGGCGATAACTGAGTACATACTTGAAGCATATTTGTTAGAAGCTTTATATGTTTTGTCATTCTATCGATCACCAAAACACTCAAGACGTTGATTGCATATATAAGGTGTGAGTTTTAGCTACAAAAGGTTTTAAATGAGACAACATTCCACAACAACTCAATTATCATCTTTTCTATTGTTTGATCTATTGGTTGGTTCTTGGTTGCTTTAAGAATTCAACTTTAACTAGGTGGGTGCCCGTGCGTTGCAACGGAGACATATAATACCATGATAACTTATATATAAATAGGTATGTGCCCATGCATTGCCACGAGGTGGGGAGCATAGAGAGCGATGTCTAGGCTACAAATATTGTATGTACCATGTTGTTAGGTTTGTTCTTCAGTCCTCTCTTAGGATTCCAGTAAACGGGACATTAGCAGGCAACAACCGGTCAGAAGTCAAAGCCACTAATCTTAAATTCTCAATCACATATAGGGTGGTAACGAGCTATAAATTTTACACTATAAAATTAAGGATCAGATCGGATCAGAATCATGTTTTATTTTTATTCACTTTTGAACTAAAATTAATTAAAGGGTTCAAACAAATTGTGAAAAGACATAATCCATTACCACTCCTAATCACATCTCACGAACCATCACCATTCAAGTGCAGAACGCCAAGATGGCACTTGAGGAGTGATGAGATCACAACATGTGACTCCCCGGGCCCAAAAGCCCAATAAAACCTTCTCATCACAACAAATCCCCAAATTGTCTCTAGGAATTCACCAGCAAGGGAGATTACAAACCAACACTTGGCCACATGAATGAATGCCCTCAAGGCTCTGTCTGATGTAGAGGCCAAGCAAAGCAGATAAAAGTATAAGGCCATGCATTCTAGCTACAGCTAGGAAGCAAGGCACTGACCTGTTAGAATTAGAAAAATATTTAACAGCAATAAGCACAACAAATGTAGGCATCATTTTGCTTTTCAGGTACTACACCACAAGGACAGAGGAAAAATAAAAAAGGTTATTATACACATGATTACACCTGCAAACCTCAAATCAATCTATCACTGTTCCCTTAGCACCACAAATCATGATCAAGGATAAGTTCGATCCAAGCATCATTCTAGCTTTTTACGGATCTGCAATGATTTTACACCTCATGCTCATGCTCATGCTGATACACCCAAAAATATAATTCTAAGATATTTCTAAGAAAAAATATGTATGTTTAGGAGAACCAAATGGGGGACTAAGGTTTTCCTGAGCTGTGTGACAAATGACATGTATAGATGCGGGACCGATCCTTGTTTCAACACGGTTGTCCAAAGGCAAATGATTAGTTGCGAAACTGCTTAGCTACCCTGCAAAAACAGATCAACCAGTACAGAAACACGTTGTTTTAGGCCAACTGAGGAGTTCCTAGAGTTTTGCAACAAATCACCCGCTAACAAAGTGGTTACCTTTATGTCAGTTTTTGCGCATTGCGCTTCTCAACCATCTGCTGTGAATCCAAACACCCCCGGCTGGCTATTTTTTTCTCATCTAGCATGCATGCAGACAATCTATGACCTCAGGTATTGTTTGTTCATCAAGGACCATACAACCTGTGTCATTAACGCCAGCTGTATAAAAAAAACAAGTAGTATTATCGAGAACGAACCACGACTGCTACCTAAGTTCAAGTAGAAAACAAGCACCAGTCATATGCCTATGTATGTAAGCGAAATTAGTAGAACTTCATTTCTACGGATATGTCAAAATCTCTTCCACCTTGACTCTAGAGCTTGAATAGCCCATGCTTCATCTTCTGTGGCGGGCACTGAAATTAGCTGGAGGCTGGAGCATGAGCAAATAGTAGGCAACAATAAGCCAGAAGTTCATTCTTTTCATAAGATCTTTGCTAAAAAAATCACTGAATATTTAATCTAAAGGATCCATTTTCATGTTCTTGTAATATGTTGCTCCTAATAGAACATCTGTGTAATATGTTGCTCCTAATAGAACATCTGTATATATATCTTTTGAACATTCGCTGCATCTAAGGGCATAGGGTTTACAAATTAAAGGTCTAGATTCCAGAATTCAGTCGAGTCATGAAAACGGCGGCATGGCACCGATTGGTCAAAATGAAGAATTCTGAACGGACAACTATAGACCAGCAAGTGAAAAATGCCTCACAGGCTCACCTGGCACGTCTCTAACAACACCCATGCCAAGCTCGGAATTATCCCTGAGCATGGAGCACAGGAACTGCTCTGCCTCTTCAACACTGTCCTTGCGGCCACCAGACCCATCGCCATCGCTCTCCCCGTCCTGACCCTTCCAAGAATTTGGCATGCTTACTACAGAATTAGCCGTGGATCGTGTGTACTCCTTGCCAATCACGTCCGCGACCATGCCCGTAGCGGCCACCGCAACCCGCTTGGGCCTCCGACCAGCCTTTCTTCCACCAGATCCACTGTGCGGCGAGAGATCTAGTGGCGGCGGGGGGCTGCGGCGGGTGCATGTCCTGCGTGGAAGACAGGATACTGGCGGCCACAAAAGGGTTCCCTCCGGCCTCGCGGTAGGCGGAGTCGATCTGGTCGAAGGTGGCGCTGGCGAATGTGTCGAGCAGCCAGGCGAGCGCTGATGGCGGACCCTAAGCATGGAGCGCGGATGGCGGGCGAGCGCTGAGAGCGGGATCTGCGCGGGCGAGCGCTGATGGCGGTGGAGGGGATTATCCTGCTCGGTGTGGGTGGCCTGTGAGGTTGGTGGAACCAGGACGGTAGAGATTGGGAGGTGTTGGGGACTTGTTCTCAAATGCTATGAATTAAGAACAAGGCAACATAAAATGTTAAATATCAAAGCCCTTCGTCTTTTGAAGCATTATTTCCCTTTGGATATAATGGATTTCGAACGAAGGTTATGAAGGTCACACCTTCATAATCACAATAAAAGATAAGAGAAATTTATATACAAAACATGGAAAATAACATAATTACTTTGAACATTATTATTAATTTATTTCCATTTATTTTGCTTATATAAACAACAAATTACAAATGTACCTTCGGTTTGAAGGAAAGTAAGGTTACAAGCGTGATGCTAATGCCAAGTCAGCGTGATCAGTACGGGAGTACTGTTCATCTACAGCAACGCTTGGAACATCCAACAGCTACGTCGCTTCTACCCTTAAGATGTTTTCAAGTTGTTCATATACCTCGCTCCCACGTAAAGTTTAGTCATCAAGGAAGGGTCAGCCTTGCCTCGGCAAAGCCCGACCCTCCCTCGGGGGCTAAAAGGGGGGGAACCCCCTCTGCGTCGAATTTTTTCCTCGAAAAAAGATCCTTTCTGCCAGAATGTCTTTCGTGCTTTTTGACTGCTTCGAAAGCGGATCCTGAAAACGACGGAGTACACGTAAGCAGCCAAGGCTGACCGAGCCGAGGGACTCCTACGCCTCCGGGATACGGATACCTCACTCATCACCTTCTGCGATAAGTAACTCGCGTTCGGATAAGTGATTCCGCGGACCGAACAAGTCTTCTCGTTCGGAAGCTCTTCTGCCGGAGCAATTCTTCGAGCCTCCCCGACTACGTCGGTAACAGAACCCCAAGGACGGGTAAGAGTGCGCGTAAGCGGCAAGGCCGACCGAGCCGAGGGTCTCCTACGCCTCCGGAATACAGATACCTCACTCATCACCTTCCGTGAGAAGCAACTCTCGCTCGCACAAGCGATCCCGTTACCGACAAAAAAGTCCAGATACTCGAAACAAGAGGAAAAGAGACGCAGCCTCACAACATAGCAAGGGTGTGTTTTGGCCTCGGCGGCCGCAGGAAACCCACGCTACAAGACAATCCGATCCTGCAGGCTCGGATCTTGACGGTTGAAGGGAGCAGCAGCACCCTTGGCGTCGGCAACACCTTCGACGAGGCTCGACCTAGCCTCGGACGGCGACGCGGTCCGAAGATCCCTACTCTGAAGGACGACGTCATCACCAAGCCCGGGCCGTCGCCGCTAGGGTCTTCTCCAAGAATCCGGCTCAGGCAGGCGGGTCGGCTGGCCACCCCCGAGGCCTCGGCCAGCTGTCCCCTGAGGACGTCAGCCCGACCCGAGGCCTCGGCAGGTCAATCCTGGCGTCGGTCCCGCTAACGGACGGCCCGGCCAGGCCCCGGCCGACCAGGTCTTCTCACCGAGCCAACTCTGTCTCCGTTCGCGCTGACACCGCTACCCCTGGCCTCGGCTCATCGGAGAGCGGCCGAGGGGTTCCTTTAACTAAGCTAGAGAAGCCTCGGACAACAAGGCCGACCGAGCCGAGGGACTCCTACGCCTCCGGGATACGGATACCTCACTCGTCACCTTTACACGGGGCGACTCACGCTTGGTGAAGCGGTTCAGACAACCAACAGGCGAGTCTTAGTGCTCGAAAATGAGGAAAAAACACGGCTCCGTGCCGAAAAATACATATATGTTAAGGCCCCGACAGCCACAATGAACAAAAACACTGGCATTCAAAGTGTCATTACAAACGGAACTCCGGTTCCACCTCCGCAGGTACGAACAACCCCACTCGATGGGGGGGGCTGCGGAGCAACGGAAGATTGACGAACGGCGCGCCGTCGCCCGCTCCGGCAGCGACGACGACGACGACTTCTGCTCCGGGGGGCCGAACAGCAGCAACGATGACCTCAGGGCGGATGCCGCTACCAGGAGGCCCCCGCCCGTGCCCAAACTCGTGAGGCAAGGGCGGGCAGAAGGCCGTAGAGTTGGAGGTCGGCCCATGGGCGGCCCTGGCTATCTCGTCGGCGGAAGAACCTCTTCTAGCTGCCGTGGCGGAAGCCGGCGCCGAGAGCGGCTCCGAAGCCACTCGGGTCCGCGAGCCAGGCACGCTGCAGCTGCCGGCGCCACGGACGACAACCGCCCTTCCCCCCGATCACTGAGGGAAGGAGCGGGCCACCGCCCACGCAGGGGCCGATCCCAACTCGGCACACTCCCCTCCTCAGCCCTGGTGATGAAAATCCTTGAGGTTGAGGGAGGGGCAGAGGCCGCAGCCCGGTTCGCTTTCCCCCACCATCAAACCGGAGGTCACCATCTTGGGTGACCGCCGGCGGAGGGGTGCAACCGGGCTGCATGATGAAAATCCTTGAAGCCGAACGATGGCTGAAAGGTACCAACTCCCACGAAGTTGCGTTCCTCCAACGACGAGGCGGAAAGACGGCGGATATCCCCCATCCGGGGGCTTGGAAGGTGGGAAGACACGATGCATAAGGGAGCGCAAAGACATGGTCGCCTTCCAAGGGGGTCACCCTCCTTTTAAAGGCGGCTCTCCCTACTTGCGTCCCCAGCCGTCATGGGCTGAGTCTTCTCCAACACACTCCAAGGTCCTCCCCTACGGCGCGGGGCTGGGTCCCACACGTCATGCAAGCCGGCTCAGAGCAGAAGAAGCCAAACCGCCGCGCGCGGTGCGTGCAACCGCCCGGCGGTTACAAGCACTTCACCACTTTTGCCCAGACCAACGGGCGAAAGGGCGGGCAGCCATGCAGGCGGCATGCAACCATGCCAAGTGGGCGCACCTAATAGTCGCCTAGAGGGGGGGTGAATAGGGCGAAACTGAAATTTACAAATATAAACACAACTACAAGCCGGGTTAGCGTTAGAAATATAAACGAGTCCGAGAGAGAGGGCGCAAAAACAAATCCCAAGCGAATACGCAAGTGAGACACGGAGATTTGTTTTACCGAGGTTCGGTTCTTGCAAACCTACTCCCCGTTGAGGAGGCCACAAAGGTCGGGTCTCTTTCAACCCTTCCCTCTCTCAAACGGTCCCTCGGACCGAGTGAGCTTCTCTTCTCAAATCAAAGCCGGGAACAAAACTTCCCCGCAAGGGCCACCACACAATTGGTGCCTCTTGCCTTGATTACAATGGAGTTGTGATCTCAAGAACAAGTGAGAAAGAAAAGAAGCAATCCAAGCACAAGAGCTCAAATGAACACGGCAAATCACTCTCACTAGTCACTAGGGCTTTGTGTGGAATTGGAGAGGATTTGATCTCTTTAGTGTGTCTAGAATTGAATGCTAGAGCTCTTGTAGTAGTTGAGAAGTGGAAAACTTGGATGCAATGAATGGTGGGGTGGTTGGGGTATTTATAGCCCCAACCACCAAACTTGACCGTTGGCTGGAGGCATCTGCTCGATGGCGCACCGGACAGTCCGGTGCACACCGGACAGTCCGGTGCCCCTGCCACGTCATCATTGCCGTTGGATTCTGACCGTTGGAGCTTCTGACTTGTGGGCCCGCCTGGGTGTCCGGTGCACACCGGACATGTACTGTTTGATGTCCGGTGCACCAGTATGGGCGTGCCTGCCGTCTGCGCGCGCTGCGCGCGCATTAAATGCACCGCAGGGAGCCGTTGGCGCCGCAGGGAGCCGTTGCTTCGCTGGCACACCGGACAGTCCGGTGTACACCGGACAGTCCGGTGAATTTTAGCAGAGCGGCTGCCGCGCGAACCCGAGGCTGGCGAGTTCCGGAGACCGCGCTTCCTTGGAGCACCGGACATGTCCGGTGCACACCGGACAGTTCGGTGAATTATAGCGCGCCGGCTTCCGAGAATTCCCGAGGGCGAAGAGTTTGAGTCTGAGTCCCCTGGTGCACCGGACAGGTACTGTTCACTGTCCGGTGGCACACCGGACAGTCCGGTGCGCCAGACCAGGGGTGCCTTCGGTTGCCCCTTTGCTCCTTTATTGAATTCAAAACTTGGTCTTTTTACTGGCTGAGTGTGAACCTTTTACACCTGTATAATCTACACACTTGGGCAAACTAGTTAGTCCAATTATTTGTGTTGGGCAATTCAACCACCAAAATTATTTAGGAACTAGGTGTAAGCCTAATTCCCTTTCAATCTCCCCCTTTTTGGTGATTGATGCCAACACAAACCAAAGCAAATATAGAAGTGCATAATTGAACTAGTTTGCATAATGTAAGTGTAAAGGTTGCTTGGAATTGAGCCAATATAACTACTTACAAGATATGCATGGAATGTTCCTTTCTATTTAGTATTTTGGACCACGTTTGCACCACATGTTTTGTTTTTGCAAAATTTTTGTAAATTCATTTCAAAGATCTTTTGCAAGTAGTCAAAGGTAAATGAATAAGAGTTTGCAAAGCATTTTCAAGATTTGAAATTTTCTCCCCCTGTTCCAAATGCTTTTCCTTTGACTAAACAAAACTCCCCCTTAAAAAAGATCCACCTCTTAGTGTTCAAGAGGGTTTTGATATACCATTTTTGAAATACTACTTTCTCCCCCTTTTGAACACAATAGGATACCCATTGATAAATACTTTTGGAAAGCACTAAGTTTTTGAATTTGGTGGTGGTGCGGTCCTTTTGCTTTGGGCTCATTTCTCCCCCTTTTTGGCATGAATCGCCAAAAACGGAATCATTAGAGCCCTCGAAGTAATTTCTTCCCCTTTGGTCATAAGTAAATGAGTTAAGATTATACCAAAGACGAAATCCGGTCCTTTTGCTTTGGGCTTTTACTTTCTCCCCCAAAGACAAGGTCCTTTTCTTGGAGCTATGGCGAAGGATGAGTTACGGAGTGGAAGCCTTTGTCTTCGCCGAAGACTCCAATTCCCTTTCAATATACCTATGACTTGGTTTGAAATAGACTTGAAAACACTTTAGTCATAGCACATAAAAGAGATATGATCAAAGGTATTCAAAAGAGCTATGTGTGCAAGCTAGCAAAAGAAATTTCTAGAATCAAGAATATTGAGCTCATGCCTAAGTTTGGTAAAAGATTGTTCATCAAGTGGCTTGGTAAAGATATCGGCTAATTGATCTTTAGTATTAATGTAAGAAATCTCGATATCCCCCTTTTGTTGGTGATCCCTAAGAAAATGATACCGAATGGCTATGTGCTTAGTGCGGCTATGCTCGACGGGATTGTCGGCCATTTTGATTGCACTCTCATTATCACATAGCAAAGGGACTTTGGTTAATTTGTAACCGTAGTCCCGCAGGGTTTGCCTCATCCAAAGCAATTGCGCGCAACAATGACCTGTGGCAATGTACTCGGCTTCGGCGGTGGAAAGAGCGACCGAATTTTGCTTCTTTGAAGCCCAAGACACCAAGGATCTTCCCAAGAACTGGCAAGTCCCCGATGTGCTCTTCCTATTGATTTTACACCCCGCCCAATCGGCATCCGAATAACCAATCAAATCAAACGTGGATCCCCGAGGGTACCAAAGCCCAAACTTAGGTGTATAAGCCAAATATCTCAAGATTCGTTTTACGGCCATAAGGTGTGATTCCTTAGGGTCGGATTGGAATCTTGCACACATACAAACGGAAAGCATGATGTCCGGTCGAGATGCACATAAATAAAGCAATGAACCAATCATCGACCGGTATACCTTTTGATCCACGGACTTACCTCCCGTGTCGAGGTCGAGATGCCCATTGGTTCCCATGGGTGTCTTGATGGGTTTGGCATCCTTCATCCCAAACTTGGTTAGAATGTCTTGAGTGTACTTCGTTTGGCTAATGAAGGTGCCCTCTTGGAGTTGCTTGACTTGGAATCCTAGAAAATACTTCAATTCCCCCATCATCGACATCTCGAATTTCTGTGTCATGATCCTACTAAACTCTTCACATGTAGACTCGTTAGTAGACCCAAATATAATATCATCAACATAAATTTGGCATACAAACAAGTCATTTTCAAGAGTTTTAGTAAAGAGTGTAGGATCGGCCTTGCCGACTTTGAAGTCATTAGTAATAAGGAAATCTCTTAGGCATTCATACCATGCTCTTGGGGCTTGCTTGAGCCCATAAAGCGCCTTAGAGAGCCTATAGACATGGTTAGGGTACTCACTGTCTTCAAAGCCGGGAGGTTGCTCAACATAGACCTCTTCCTTGATCGGTCCATTTAGGAAGGCACTTTTCACGTCCATTTGATAAAGCTTAAAGCCATGGTAAGTAGCATAGGCTAATAATATGCGAATTGACTCAAGCCTAGCTACGGGTGCATAGGTTTCACCGAAATCCAAACCTTCGACTTGGGAGTATCCTTTGGCCACAAGTCGAGCTTTGTTCCTTGTCACCACACCATGCTCGTCTTGCTTGTTGCGGAAGACCCATTTGGTTCCTACAACATTTTGGTTAGGACGTGGAACTAAATGCCATACCTCGTTCCTTGTGAAATTGTTGAGCTCCTCTTGCATTGCCATCACCCAATCCGAATCTTGAAGTGCTTCCTCTACCCTGTGTGGCTCAATAGAGGAAACAAAAGAGTAATGTTCACAAAAATGTGCAACACGAGATCGAGTGGTTACCCCCTTATGAATGTCGCCGAGGATGGTGTCGACGGGGTGATCTCGTTGTATTGCTTGGTGGACTCTTGGGTGTGGCGGTCTTGGTTCTTCCTCATCCTCCTTTTCTTGATCATTTGCATCTCCCCCTTGATCATTGCCATCATCTTGAGGTGGCTCATCTTCTTGATTTTGCCCTTCATCATCTTGAGCCTCATCCTCATTTTGAGTTGGTGGAGATGCTTGCATGGAGGAGGATGGTTGATCTTGTGCATTTGGAGGCTCTTTGGATTCCTTAGGACACACATCCCCAATGGACATGTTCCTTAGCGCGATGCATGGAGCCTCTTCATTACCTATCTCATCAAGATCAACTTGCTCTACTTGAGAGCCGTTAGTTTCATCAAACACAACGTCACATGAGACTTCAACTAGTCCAGTGGACTTGTTAAAGACCCTATATGCCCTTGTGTTTGAGTCATAACCAAGTAAAAAGCCTTCTACAGTTTTAGGAGCAAATTTAGATTTTCTACCTCTTTTAACAAGAATAAAGCATTTGCTACCAAAAACTCTAAAATATGAAATGTTGGGCTTTTTACCGGTTAGGAGTTCATATGATGTCTTCTTGAGGATTCGGTGAAGATATAACCGGTTGATGGCGTAGCAGGCGGTGTTGACCGCTTCGGCCCAAAACCGGTCCGGTGTCTTGTACTCATCAAGCATGGTTCTTGCCATGTCCAATAGAGTTCGATTCTTCCTCTCCACTACACCATTTTGTTGTGGGGTGTAGGGAGAAGAGAACTCATGCTTGATGCCCTCCTCCTCAAGGAAGCCTTCAATTTGTGAGTTCTTGAACTCCGTCCCATTGTCGCTTCTTATTTTCTTGATCCTTAAGCCGAACTCATTTTGAGCCCGTCTCAAGAATCCCTTTAAAGTCTCTTGGGTTTGAGATTTTTCCTGTAAAAAGAATACCCAAGTGAAGCGAGAATAATCATCCACTATTACAAGACAATACTTACTCCCGCCGATGCTTATGTAAGCAATCGGGCCAAATAGATCCATGTGGAGTAGCTCAAGCGGCCTGTCGGTCGTCATGATGTTCTTGTGTGGATGATGGACTCCAACTTGCTTTCCCGCCTGGCATGCGCTACAAATCCTGTCTTTCTCAAAATGAACATTTGTTAATCCTAAAATGTGCTCTCCCTTTAGAAGCTTATGAAGATTCTTCATCCCAACATGGGCTAGTCAGCGGTGCCAGAGCCAACCCATGTTAGTCTTAGCAATTAAGCATGTGTCGAGCTCAGCTCTATCAAAATCTACTAAGTATAGCTGACCCTCTAACACACCCTTAAATGCTATTGAATCATCACTTCTTCTAAAGACAGTGACACCTGCATCAGTAAAAAGACAGTTGTAGCCCATTTGACATAATTGAGAAATAGAAAGCAAGTTGTAATCTAAAGAATCTACAAGAAAAACATTGGAAATAGAATGGTCAGGAGATATAGCAATTTTACCCAGTCCTTTGACCAAACCTTGATTTCCATCCCCGAATGTGATAGCTCGTTGGGAATCTTGGTTTTTCTCATATGAGGAGAACATCCTTTTCTCCCCTGTCATGTGGTTTGTGCACCCGCTGTCGAGTATCCAACTTGAGCCCCCGGATGCATAAACCTACAAAACAATTTTAGTTCTTGACTTTAGGTACCCAAACGGTTTTGGGTCCTTTGGCATTAGACACAAGAACTTTGGGTACCCAAACACAAGTCTTGGAACCCTTGTGTTTGCCCCCAACAAATTTGGCAACTACCTTGCCGGATTTGCTAGTAAGCACATAAGATGCATCAAAAGTTTTAAATGAAATGGCATGATCATTTGATGCATTAGGAATTTTCTTCTTAGGCAACTTAGCATGGGTTGGTTGCCTAGAACTAGATGTCTCACCCTTATACATATAAGCATGATTAGGGCCAGAGTGAGACTTCCTAGAATGAATCTTTCTAATTTTGCTCTCAGGATAGCCGGCAGGGTACAAAATGTAACCCTCGTTATCCTGAGGCATGGGAGCCTTGCCCTTAACAAAGTTAGATAAGTTCTTTGGAGGGGCATTAAGTTTGACATTGTCTCCCCTTTGGAAGCCAATGCCATCCTTGATGCCAGGGCGTCTCCCATTATAGAGCATACTTCTAGTAAACTTAAATTTTTCATTTTCTAAGTTATGCTCGGCAATTTTAGCATCTAGTTTTGCTATATGATCATTTTGTTGTTTAATTAAAGCCATATGATCATGAATAGCATCAATATCAACATTTCTACATCTAGTACAAATAGTGACATGCTCAATGGTAGATGTAGATGGTTTGCAAGAATTAAGTTCAACAATCTTAGCACGAAGTATATCATTCTTATCTCTAAGATCGGCAATTGTAATTTTGCAAACATCAAAATCTTTAGCCTTAGCAATCAAATTTTCATTCTCTAATCTAAGGCTAGCAAGAGAAATGTTTAATTCTTCAATCCTAGCAAGCAAATCATCATTATTATCTCTAGGATTGGGAATTGAAACATTACAAACATGAGAATCAACCTTAGCACTTAAAATAGCATTTTCATTTCTAAGGTTGTCAATCATCTCACGACAAGTGCTTAGCTCACTAGATAATTTTTCACATTTCTCAATTTCAAGAGCATAAGCCTTCTTAACCTTAACATGTTTTTTGTTTTCTTTAATTAGACAATCCTCTTGGGAATCCAAAAGGTCATCCTTTTCATGAATAGCACTAACCAATTCATTCAATTTTTCCTTTTGAGCTATGTTAAGGTTGGCAAAGAGGGAACGCAAATTATCTTCCTCATCACTAGCATTGTCATCACTAGAGGATTCATATTTAGTGGAGGATTTAGATTTAACCTTCTTTTTGCCGTCCTTTGCCATGAGGCACTTGTGGCCGACGTTTGGGAAGAGGAGTCCCCTGGTGACGGCGATGTTGGCGGCGTCCTCGTCGTTGGAGGAGTCGCTTGAGCTCTCGTCGGAATCCCATTCCCGACAAACATGGGCATCGCCGCCCTTCTTCTTGTAGTACCTCTTCTTCTCCTTTCTTCTCCCCTTCTTGTCGTCGCCTCGGTCACTGTCACTAGATATAGGACATTTAGCAATAAAATGACCGGGCTTACCACATTTGTAGCAAACCTTCTTGGAGCGGGACTTGTAGTCTTTCCCCCTCCTTTGTTTGAAGATTTGGCGGAAGCTCTTGATGACGAGCGCCATCTCCTCATTGTCAAGCTTGGAGGCGTCGATTGGTTGTCGACTTGGTGTAGACTCCTCCTTCTTCTCCTCCGTTGCTTTGAATGCAACGGGTTGAGCTTCGGATGTGGTGGCATCATCAAGCTCGTTGATCTTCCTCGAGCCTTCGATCATGCATTCAAAGCTCACAAAATTCCCGATAACTTCCTCGGGGGTCATTTTGGTATATCTAGGATTACCACGGATTAATTGAACTTGAGTAGGGTTAAGGAAAATAAGTGATCTTAGAATAACCTTAACCACCTCGTGGTCATCCCACTTTACGCTCCCGAGGTTGCGCGCTTGGTTCACCAAGGTCTTGAGCCGATTGTACATGTGTTGTGGCTCCTCCCCTTTGCGAAGCCGGAACCGACCGAGCTCCCCCTCAATCGTTTCCCGCTTGGTGATCTTGGTGAGCTCATCACCTTCATGCGCGGTCTTGAGTACATCCCAATTCTCCTTGGCGCTCTTCAACCCTTGTACTTTGTTATACTCCTCTCTACTTAGAGAGGCGAGGAGTATTGTTGTAGCTTGAGAGTTGAAGTGCTCGATTTGGGCCACCTCATCCTCATCATAATCCTCATCCCCTACGGATGGTACCTGCGCACCAAACTCAACGACATCCCATATGCTTTTGTGGAGCGAGGTTAGATGAAATCGCATTAAATCGCTCCACCTAGCGTAATCTTCACCATCAAAAGTTGGTGGTTTGCCTAATGGGACGGAAAGTAAAGGTGTATGTTTGGAAATGCGAGGGTAGCGTAGGGGGATCTTACTATACTTCTTGCGCTCTTGGCGCTTAGAAGTGACGGAGGGCGCATCGGAGTCGGAGGTAGAAGTTGATGAAGTGTCGGTCTCGTAGTAGACCACCTTCCTCATCCTCTTGTGCTTGTCGCCTTTCCGATGCGGCTTGTGGGAAGAAGATTTTTCCTTCTTCTCTTTGTGGTGAGAAGAAGATTTCTTCTCCTTCCCTTTGTTGGAGGAGCTCTTCTTCTTCTCCCTCCTTTTGGTGCGGGACTCTTCCGACGAAGTGCTCCCGTGGCTTGTAGTGGGCTTTTCGCCGGTCTCCATCTCCTTCTTGGCGTGATCTCCCGACATCACTTCGAGCGGTTAGGCTCTAATGAAGCACCGGGCTCTGATACCAATTGATAGTCGCCTAGAGGGGGGGTGAATAGGGCGAAACTGAAATTTACAAATATAAACACAACTACAAGCCGGGTTAGCGTTAGAAATATAAACGAGTCCGAGAGAGAGGGCGCAAAAACAAATCCCAAGCGAATACGCAAGTGAGACACGGAGATTTGTTTTACCGAGGTTCGGTTCTTGCAAACCTACTCCCCGTTGAGGAGGCCACAAAGGCCGGGTCTCTTTCAACCCTTCCCTCTCTCAAACGGTCCCTCGGACCGAGTGAGCTTCTCTTCTCAAATCAAAGCCGGGAACAAAACTTCCCCGCAAGGGCCACCACACAATTGGTGCCTCTTGCCTTGATTACAATGGAGTTGTGATCTCAAGAACAAGTGAGAAAGAAAAGAAGCAATCCAAGCACAAGAGCTCAAATGAACACGGCAAATCACTCTCACTAGTCACTAGGGCTTTGTGTGGAATTGGAGAGGATTTGATCTCTTTAGTGTGTCTAGAATTGAATGCTAGAGCTCTTGTAGTAGTTGAGAAGTGGAAAACTTGGATGCAATGAATGGTGGGGTGGTTGGGGTATTTATAGCCCCAACCACCAAACTTGACCGTTGGCTGGAGGCATCTGCTCGATGGCGCACCGGACAGTCCGGTGCACACTGGACAGTCCGGTGCCCCTGCCACGTCATCATTGCCGTTGGATTCTGACCGTTGGAGCTTCTGACTTGTGGGCCCGCCTGGGTGTCCGGTGCACACCGGACATGTACTGTTTGATGTCCGGTGCACCAGTATGGGCGTGCCTGACGTCTGCGCGCGCTGCGCGCGCATTAAATGCACCGCAGGGAGCCGTTGGCGCCGCAGGGAGCCGTTGCTTCGCTGGCACACCGGACAGTCCGGTGTACACCGGACAGTCCGGTGAATTTTAGCAGAGCGGCTGCCGCGCGAACCCGAGGCTGGCGAGTTCCGGAGACCGCGCTTCCTTGGAGCACCGGACATGTCCGGTGCACACCGGACAGTCCGGTGAATTATAGCGCGCCGGCTTTCGAGAATTCCCGAGGGCGAAGAGTTTGAGTCTGAGTCCCCTGGTGCACCGGACAGGTACTGTTCACTGTCCGGTGGCACACCGGACAGTCCGGTGCGCCAGACCAGGGGTGCCTTCGGTTGCCCCTTTGCTCCTTTATTGAATTCAAAACTTGGTCTTTTTACTGGCTGAGTGTGAACCTTTTACACCTGTATAATCTACACACTTGGGCAAACTAGTTAGTCCAATTATTTGTGTTGGGCAATTCAACCACCAAAATTATTTAGGAACTAGGTGTAAGCCTAATTCCCTTTCAGCACCTCTCCGACTTCCAACGCGCCCGGCTTGGAGGACCAGGCCCACGCGTCATGCAACCGGTGCGCCGGTTGCTACGTGCCTGCAACTGCACCGCCACCTGCGCCACCTCCGCGCCTCCTCGACTGCGGAACCAATACCGCGACTCGAGGCGACCCAGTGCACGACCCAGCGGCTCCAGCCTGGCACGGAGGTCAATGCGGCCAAAAATGGGCCGGCAGTAATGGTGGTGGCAGGCGGGCAGGAGCAGCGGCCACATCGTCAGCCAAGCTCACGTCCCGTCTGGGGCAGCGAGAGAACCCTCTCTCACGGCGTGAAGACAACGCGCCCGTGATCCGTTCCTCGAACGGCTCACGCACGCGCAACGACCGCCCCGCCAACCACTCGCCTCGTCGCATTAACTCCGCGGCGGGACAGGCGACACCTCTGGCAGGAGAAGCGGGCGACGCTTCGCCTTCGCCATAATGACCGCGTCAAAAAAGGTACGCCACGTCGTTCGATTTCGTATCCTTTTCCTTTTTTCCTCTTTCTCTCTCTTGCAACAGGGACCGGGAAAGGGGGATACCCCGAAAAGGATCCTTCCCCGTGAAGGAACCAGGCTCCGAGCCTCCCTACTAATCAGAGGTTAGAAGGCTGGCCCCTCGGAAGGGTTCGACAGCCGCCTCAGATCGCGTGGGCTCTACACCCACTACTGGTCAGAGGTTCGAAGGCCGGCTCCTCGGAAGGGTTCAACGGCCGCCTCAGGCTACTCGGGATCCGCGCCCATTACTGATCAGGGGTTCGAAGGCTGGCCCCCGAAGGGTTCACAGCCGCCTCAGACGCCGAGCGAGGGATGACCATGGGTACGTTCGATACATAACCAAGGCTCGGGCTGCGCTCCCGAGGTACCCTAGGACATTTTCGAGACCAGCGGGAACGATCTTGTAACGGAATCCCATCGGAGGGAGGCATCGAGCCCTCGGACCCCGTCGCCAGGGGACCGGTTCCGGCAGATCACCCGCATGTACTTTTGGGCGTGCCTCTGGGCCCCTAGCCGACCCCCAACGAATGGGGCACGGACGTCCACTCTGATTACCCGCTTGCAGCTCACCGGAGACACCATGTTCGGCGCCCATCGAGGGCAACATGGCACTTTCCCCCCCCCCCCCTCCTCCTTGCGGAAAGGCGACGCAGGGGCGTATGTAAAAAAGTCGAGTCTGTCCCTGATCGCCCTCTCGCCCTGTGCAGAGGCTCGGGGGCTGCTCTCGCAAACCCGGCTCCGGCCGAACCATTGACAGCGTCAACATACCAGCCCGAGAACTTGGGACCCGACCGTACACCCGGGCTACGGCCAGCTCGCATGAGGGACGACCAGACCAGCCGAAGCATTACGCGAGGCATTAAGACCTCGGAGGAGTGAAACCACTCCTCCGAGGCCTCGGGGGCTACACCCGGCGGGTGCGCTCGCGCGCACCCACCGGAACAAAACGCAACCGAGAAGGGCTGGTCCCCTTGCAAAAAAGTGCGACAAAAGCCACCAAGCGAGTGCTAACACTCCCTTTGAGGCTCGGGGGCTACTGTCGGGGACCATAATTAGGGGTACCCTCAAGGCTCCTAACTCTCAGCTAGTAACCCCCATCAGCATAAAGCTGCAAAGGCCTGATGGGTGCGATTAAGTCAGGGATCGGTCCATACGAGGGACTCGATTACGCCTCGCCCGAGCCTGGCCTCGGACAAGGGCAGCCGACCCCGGAGGATCTCCGTCTCGCCCGAGGCCCCCTCCAGCGGCGAACGTGTTCCCGGCTCGCCCGAGGCCCTGTCTTCGCCAAGAAGCAACCCTGACCAAATCATCGCACCGACCGACCAAGTCGCAGGAGCATTTAATGCAAAGGTGGTCTGACACCTTTATCCTGACGCGCGCCCCCCAGAGCCGAAGTGACCGCCGTCACTTCGCCGCTCCCCTGACCGGCCTGGCAGAAAGACAGCGCCGCCTGCGCCGCTCCGACTGCGGTGCCACTTGACAGAGTGAGGCTGACAGGCAGTCAGGCCCGGCCACAGGCACCATAGGAAACTCCGCTCCGCCCGACCCAGGGCTCGGACTCGGGCTAAGCCCCGGAAGACGGCGAACTCCGCTCCGCCCGACCCAGGGCTCGGACTCGGGCTAAGCCCCGGAAGACGGCGAACTCCGCTCCGCCCGACCCAGGGCTCGGACTCGGGCTAAGCCCCGGAAGACGGCGAACTCCGCTCCGCCCGACCCAGGGCTCGGACTCGGGCTCGGCCCCAGAAGACGACGAACTCCGCTTCGCCCGACCCCAGGGCTCGGACTCGGGCTAAGCCCCGGAAGACGGCGAACTCCGCTCCGCCCGACCCAGGGCTCGGACTCGGGCTCGGCCCCAGAAGACGACGAACTCCGCTTCGCCCGACCCCAGGGCTCGGACTCCGCCCCGGCATCAGCCGGCGATCTCCGCTCCGCCCGACCCAGGGCTCGGCCCCAGAAGACGACGAACTCCGCTTCGCCCGACCCCAGGGCTCGGACTCCGCCCCGGCATCAGCCGGCGCCCGGCGATCTCCGCCTCGCCCGAACCAGGGGCTCAGACTCGACCTCGGCCACGGAAGACAGACTCGACCTCGGCTTCGGAGGAGCTTCCACATCGCCCAACCAAGGGCGCAGGCCAGCCACGTCGACCGGAGGCGCCATCATCACCCTACCCCGAGCTGACTCGGGCCACGGGGGACAAGACCGGCGTCCCATCTGGCTCGCTCCGCCAGATAGGCAATGATGGCGCCCCGCATACTCTGTAACGACGGCGGCTCTCAGCCCCCTTACGGAAGCAAGAGGACGTCAGCAAGGACTCAACAGCTCCGACAGTTGTCCCTCCGCCAGGCTCCATCGCTCCTCCGACGGCCACGACATCACACCAACTGGGTGCCAAAATCTCTCCGGCTGCCACAACGGCATGTACTTAGGGCGCTAGCTCTCCCCCGCTAGACACGTAGCACTCTACTACACCCCCCATTGTACACCTGGGTCCTCTCTTTACGCCTATAAAAGGAAGGACCAGGGTCCTCTTAGAGAGGGTTGACCGCGCGGGGACGAGGACGAGACACACGCTCGCTTGAAGCCGCTCGCTCCCTCTCCCGCGTGGACGCTTGTAACCCCCTACTGCAAGCGCACCCGACCTGGGCGCGGGACGAACACGAAGACCGCGGGATTCCCACCTCTCTCACGCCGGTCTCCGGCCGCCTCGCTTTCCCCCCTTCGCGCTCGGCCTCGCGCTCGACCCATCTGGGCTGGGGCACGCAGCGACATTCACTCGTCGGCCTAGGGACCCCCGGTCTCGAAACGCCGACAAATTGATAAAGAGCATAAAATTCATCCTACATATTGACATTCAAAGTGAAAACTAGAATAATAGTGTTGGGCGAATGACCCCCGGACCTTGGGACCCACCAGTCAGTCAGCATGTTGATGAAAGAGCCCCTGATCATTGGGACCCGTACGTGCCAGCCGCCAGGACTACGGGTCGAGATGGTGGCCCAGACACGATACTATAGCCGTGTCGTGGCAGACACTAATACTATACTAGCCGGCCCGTGTCGTGTCTGGGCCGTGTTTTTTTCGTGTCATGCCTGGGCTAACCCATCGTGTTAATGCCAAATAACCATCTATAGCCGGACCCCAACCTGCACCATGAGCCGGTTTGTTTTGGACATGTATATGAGTTGCACGTGAGAACATTAGGGATGAAAACGGACGGAAACAGACGGAAAACCCATCTCTCATTTCCGTATCCGCATTTTATCATCGAAAACTGGATCGGGTCCGGAATAGTCGGGAACGGAAATAGGAGCGGGATAAACGGAATTGCGAAAACAAACGGAAACGGAAATACTAACAGAAACTCATAATTTAATACAAATAGGAATAGTATTGATGTTTGACTAGTGATTGATTGACATGATAATAACATAAAACAAATAGATATATAGAGGCAACATTATATTGTTGTTGGGTTGTTAATAGTGTATATTTAGCTATATATGATGTTATTTAAAATTTTAGATTACTTGTCATTGAAAAGAGCCGATGATTACAATGATCATTTATACTATAATTTGTTACATAAAGACACGAGGCTTTAGTTTATATACTAATTTATATTAGACTCGTACCATATTTATTAAATACGGAATAAATACGAGTTTAATCCGGATAAAAACGAGATCCTATAAAACGGTCGAAAAAACTCTCTCCCATTTCCGCCTCGTATTCATATTTTTTCGTAAATACGAAAACGATAGGATCAAATATAGAAAACGGTACGGATCGATACGGAATTTTATCGGTCCGTTTTCAACCCTAGACGGCATCACGCGCGCACCACACCGCTCGGCACTTGCGCGAGGCCTCTAGTCCAGCTGCAGAGATCGAGGTCGTCGTCGTCGTTGTCGTCGGTGGTGCTCGGCCGCTCGTTAAGTTCGTGCGTGGCACGCGCGCGCGGGTGCGGCTGCCGGCTTGCCGCGTGAGCGGTCGCTGATGGAGCCGGCTGGCAAGTCTCCGCACGCAAGCCGACGACGTACGCATCGCGAGACGCAATCACCCCCGGGCGGGCGGTGGGGTGTCGTCGTGTGTGCGGCCGTACGTGGAGCTCCTGTGCGATCCGCACAGCGGCCACGACGACTGGAGTAGGCATTCAAGCGCTGGGGCATACCTGTCCGGGCGTCCGTCGTCCGATGGCCCTGGCCCGGCTGGCCGGCACGCACTGTGTTGGAACGAGATCGAACTATGCATGGTGCGCGACGTCGACGGACCGAGGGTTTGGGGGCCACGCGCGTGCGTGCGTGCGTGTGCGTCACTATTTGCCCATTGTTTGGCGTGCCAGGTAGTCAGGAACGCGGCCCTGCTGCTCATCGACCGGCGCTAGGAATTGAAGGTTAGTCCAAGGAAAGGATGGAGCCAGGCGCGCGCGGGCCCTGTACCGGCACATTTGGGTGTTCAGGGGTGGTGCACTGCATGGCATTTGCAGACGAAGAGTTAGACTGTGTTCATAGGTTACCCCTAAATTTCTCCTCATATATCTTACTCACGTATCACGTCAGCGTTCTCTTCCCCCTTATATCTCCACCCTCTACAGCGGTTCCCCCTAAATCCTTCCCCTATACCCCGCTACAACCATAAAATATCATTTTCTATACCTACTTTTCACCTCCTATCAATTTTTCATCAACTAATAATTAACCGTGGGCCCACAACACAGTAGATAGGGGAGGAAAGGAGAGCACGCTGCATTCGGGGGGAGAGAGAAGACGATAGCGGGCGGCTGCACCGTAGGGGGTGCTTTAGGGGGCACCGTTGAAGCAGGTAGCGTCTTCCTGTAGCCTCTACCGTAGGGGAGAGGGAGCTCCGGCGGGAAGCGGTGAAGAGAGTCTTAGGCTATCCACAGCTGTTCCCTCTAAATTTTTCCCCTTATATCACTTTTTTGCGTCACATCATCAATATTTCACCCCTAAATTTTCATCTTCCGCAGCGGTTCCCCCTATATTATCCCCCTATACCACACTACAACTATAAAATATTATTATCTAACCCTATTCATTTTTTATTACTATTTTTGTTCAACTATTAAATAGGGAAGCACTGTGCAAGGGGGCTGTCGGGGACCATAATTAGGGGTACCCTCAAGGCTCCTAATTCTCAGCTGGTAACCCCCATCAGCATAAAGTTGCAAAGGCCTGATGGGTGCGATTAAGTCAGGGATCAGTCCATACGAGGGACTCGATCACGCCTCGCCCGAGCCTAGCCTCGGACAAGGGCAGCCGACCCCGGAGGATCTCCGTCTCGCCCGAGGCCCCCCTCCAGCGGCGAACATGTTCCCGGCTCGCCCGAGGCCCTGTCTTCGCCAAGAAGCAACCCTGACCAAATCGCCGCACCGACCGACCAAATCGCAGGAGCATTTAATGCAAAGGTGGCCTGACACCTTTATCCTGACGCGCGCCCCCCAGCCGACAGAGCCGAAGTGACCGCCGTCACTTCGCCGCTCCACTGACCGGCCTGACAGAAAGACAGCGCCGCCTGCGTCGCTCCGACTGCGGTGCCACTTGACAGAGTGAGGCTGACAGGCAGTCAGGCCCGGCCGCAGGCACCATAGGAAGCTCCGCTTCGCCCGACCCAGGGCTCGGACTCGGGCTAAGCCCCGGAAGACGGCGAACTCCGCTCCGCCCGACCCAGGGCTCGGACTCGGGCTAAGCCCCGGAAGACGGCGAACTCCGCTCCGCCCGACCCAGGGCTCGGACTCGGGCTAATCCCCGGAAGATCAGGATGCTCTACATCGACGTTGCTACGAGATCAGATCTGCATCAACTCTCCGTCACACCGGCAGGTCCCCGGCCTTGCCGAACTGTCCTACGCGACAGGCTTCGTTCCCGTTTGTCGAACCAGAAATCACGGTATGAAATTTTGAGCGGATCTGCAATTTATTGTTCATCGCGTATATTATCTGCGAGCCCGTATGAAATTTTGAGTGGATCACGCAATTGAACGGTATAATTTGTTTTAGATCTAATGTTGGTAGAATCTCGTAATCGCTCCACCATGTCCGATGGGGCTCCACTCGATCTCGCCCGTGCACCTGAGTTCGTGCCCGCCTTGGAGTCACGAGAATCCTGCGCATCCTATGGTTCTAGAGTGCGAGGTGAATGGGGGCGGCTCATGTGGTCAAAGTCGTGATCCATTCATGTCGTGGGTGTGTACGTGCGTACAAGCCTGAGAAAGCTGAGGTAGTTAGGATTTTTGTTATGAAAAAAAACTTGCATGCCCACATGCACGTGACATGCGCTATCTGGGCTGGTCGCCTCCCACTTCATACCAGTTCTTTGACCAAGTCGTAACCGCTTATTCCTCTGGCGTTGGAAAACTACGGCTCCTGGTTTTTTTGTTTTTTTTTTGGCGCATGCGAGAATCCACTCGCGGTAGACACCCGTGAATGATGCCACAAGTCAGCATGTGCAAGTCTGTTGTGGCCACACTCGCCTTCCACACCTAGTGGCGCATGAGTGCATACGGCTAGAAAAAGATTACCATTTTACCTACTAATTCTCGTTGAATTAAGTAGATCTAATTTTAATTTACACGCATCCTCCATATGATTTATTCTATTTATTTTATGTTGCAAATAATAAATAGAATGAAGCATGTTTTATGTTGCATTGCACTAAGGGCTCCATCCAGCACTCGTTTCTTGCCGTGAAAAAAAGGTGAGGGACCACTTCCGTTTGACCAGCCAGAAACGGCTAGGGACGCCCACGCACAATATGAGCGGATGCGGATAATTACATGCGTGATTTTTCTATCATATTTTATGGATGCAAATAATAAATAGAATAAGGCATGTTTTCTGTTGCAGCATGTATCTTAATTAATTATTTCCTGTAGTAAATAATTACTAGAAAAATACATGCTTACATACAAGGAAGTTGCCTTTTACACCTGATGTGTTATGCTCATGCATTAATTTTGGTGTTTATTTTTCTGCTTTTATTTATCGTGGTAGATATTTAGCAGAAAAATATTAAAATGCATGTAAACTCTATATTGTGTATATTTAAATTGCTCTAAATATTTATATTATGTTGAGCTTTTGGACTCATATCGAGCGATTAAACTATATAGTGGGTACTCAAACATGTCGACCAGACTTTGTTCTTAATCGGTTGAGTTATGGCATTGGCGAGCATTGGTTGCGCCCTGGCAACACGACACGTTATTTGTGTCGTATGAACTTGGCTGCGTCATGTGATTGCTATGTTGTACTCTCACTTAGTCGGACCACTCCCGTTGAGTCGGACCGCCATCACCGAGTTGCGTGGACTTATCCTGTACCCCGACTATCAAGCCACAATTGCGCCTGTTGCGCTTGTTACGGAGGCTTATTCATTGTTGTAGCCTTGATGGTCACACACACGTTGACGCCAGATACGCTGGAGCTTGTACTCGCGTGGAATGTGGTGGATTATTCGAGTCCCTGAAGTCACAGCATAGCGCAACCTTCGTAAATAATGTTGTTTAACTTTATTTTTTTTTGATTGTTTTGTGTGGCATCATATATTTATTTATATTGCCAAGTGGCCATAACAACTATATCAAGCTCTATAGTGCTTGAATATTCTGGGAAAATAAATTGAAATACAATACAACACAGATAAGTTAATTTTTTTTGCTCTCTCTCCTCATGCATAAAAGTTTTATCCGAAGTAAACCGAAGATATATAATGCATGAAAGCCTTTTTGGCGCAGAAAACATCACAAATTGGGATTTTATTAGTAAGCAATAAGACCTTATCAGATGAATAAATGCTAGAATCTCAGTCATACATTGCTCAACCAGATGTTGGCACATTGCTATTTGTCGCTGAACGGCATGAAGCGAACTTTGAGATAAATGTCTAGTACCTTAGCAACACGAAGTTGCGAGTACATCGAAAGGTAATTCTGAGAATTTTTTCACAATGTTTGTGTGAAAAACCATTGTGTGTTCCCGTCGAACCACTTTACTCGTCCTATCTAGGACCTCTATGCTTGTGTTGCATACATCTCTCAGAATTGTAAATACTTATAGTCACTGAATTGACTTGGTATAGTTCTTTGATTGGTATGGTATAGCTTTAAGCTAAATGGTAAAGGTCGGTCCTGAATGGACATATACCTGGACTTTATGTAGCAGAACTACATTGGATTTCACCTTTGAAATGCTTACCGTAATCTATCTCTGATCTACTAGGAGTAAGAAGAGTATAAACTAGCTATGAAATCCCATATCACCACAGAGCTTGAAGCTAAATTAGACATTAACATGTTCTTGGTCCTCGGAGCCAGAAGAGTCATATGTCTTGACCACTAGACTACTAGTGATGATAATTTGTGATAGAAATATGAAGATCTTGTAGAGACATGTTGTATCCTCTCTACTCCTGATGATTTCTTCGTATGAGAGCAGTAATATCTGTTGTTGAAGATGGATCCTAGGCGGATACCAGTATTATTTCGTTCTTGCCAAGCAGTTATCATCATTTGCTTCATCAAAAGCTAGTTATATGGTGATTTTCCCAGATAAAAATGAATTCTTGGCCTTATCTGTTCTATTCCACAGCATCTCTTTTTGCCGAACAACGAAGAGATCGAAATAATGCTTTATAGAACAAATTGGTATATAATATGAGGAGAAATGTTTTCCCTGCTGGCAACATCACAAATTATTAACTATTGTTATAAATTCTCTCTCAAAATTATAATACCTAAAAATGTTGCACAAATTGGTACCCAATTTCAGAACAGTATGAGTAATTGGGTAAACCATGGGCAATAATAAAATGAGCTGGACTATACATATCTGCATATAAAAATCTCTGCTTGGCAGCATTGGCCTGATGCCGTGCACTTTACCACCATTATATATGCGCAAATTCTCCTATGTGCTTTGTGAGCGCTAGACCCTGATGATCATTTTACTTGTTGGTCTGAAGTCAACTACTAGCTCCAAACGATGAATGGTATGCATGAGCCCCTGAAGGACTCTTCTGGATAACATAGTGTTGCGCATATCAGTCTAAATCTTAATGATTGACTTGTATTTGGTAATAAAAATAATAAGTTTGCAGAATTGTAACCATGAAGCAACTTGTTGTTGCGTGTCTTGCTGGAAGTTGAGACTAATCCTTCACGATAAAGGATAAATATGTAGTACTCATGCCACTACATTAATCTACGTCTAAAGCTCACTGCACAAAACCCCTATCTGTAATGTGCGTAAGATTTCCCAAATAAATCACTACAATAGCATACATTGGCCACAACTGGATGATTGTGGTTGGGGATTTTATCTGTATGCTTTTAGAACATCTCGGCATTAGGGGGAGGAATGCCCATATAATGTAATGTCTCAATATTCTATTAAACGCACAAAAGCCAAACTGAACATGTCGTTCGGTGTGTACTCCTATGTATATGGAGTTTGCCAGAAATCGTTGAGGGGTAACCATATAGGTTTGAATGCTTCTACCTGATGTAGATGTGGATATACCCGGGATTAATATCATATCCACGTTTGACTTATTGGCATTTGATCTATTCTGCGGGGACGCCTGCGGATATGATCCATCGGCCTTAGTCAAAGCATATGTTCTGATTGCAGATTCACGTGGTCTGTAATAACTCTCCTCCGATGAACTCGCCCTGCTGGTGATTTGCCTCACGAAGAGGTTCATCTTGATGATGAAATTCCTAGCAATGCGCGCAATATCATTGTGTTGGGAATAAGGAACAATGAATCTTTCGTTTTGGGAAATGAAGAGATCATTATTAAATGTGGGAGACAAATATGTCGACACTTATCTTGCCTCTCTAGATTGTAAAGGGATCCAAAACAAAGTCCTAGGCATGAGTGCTTTAAGCTCTCTTATCGGGTCATTGATAAATGCAATCGAGGCTGAACCAATAATCGCAAAATGAAAGTCGCGAGCTTGAAGTTCGGACATTTATGGGCACTATTAAAATAATGTGTGGTGAATGCGATGGTTCAAGTGGTCTTGTGAGAGACTCATCCCACGTATGTGTTGAATAAACATTGTTCCACTATGTAATATATCTGGCAAATGGCATGAATTAAAATATGCAGTTAATAGGATTCTGAAAATCCGTCATGAGATCCTAGGAGGACTCATATATTTGAATTATAAATATGCAACATATAAATCTCATACCGAATAATACATTCCTGATGAATGATCACTCTCCTATGTAGGGAGAATATCTCGTAGTTGAGACTATCGTTCCCAGATGGAACCTATCCAGAAGAAACAAAGTCTGTGTTGAACACCAAAGTTTGATAATCCCTATAAAGGGATAAAGACCCATACAGACCCGAAAAGGAATAAGATGAGGTACCAAAGGACTTGAAGTTCACCGAATAAGCACATGTGCATTCCATGAGTTTTACTCATGGTAATTTCCACTAGATGTGGAATTACGGTATCCTCTAAAGCCCTGATGGCAGAAACCTATAAGGTTTAGGTGTTACTGGCAAAATATCCCCATTGTGCCAGAATGACAGACTATAACGATGTATCTGATCGATGAAAAATCCCTGATGGATTACAATCTTAGATGGACTTTTGTTACACCATCATTGATGTTGCAATGGATGAACGCCTCGAGCGATGTGTCATATTTAGAATATGTACTATTGCAACTATAGTATCCCCTAAGTCCTATTGAAGGACATGTTATTTGCTTTGCACAACTATGTATAAATTGTGGTGTAAGATAGAAAATGATAGCACCCCAACCTCATTCATTCTCGTTATTCCAGATGAACAATGAGACATATATCTTGAAGAATATGCTTGAGTTATGAGGGATAAAGACTTTGACAGATGTCATCGTCAGGGAGAGCGAATGCTTATATTGATCACAACCGTGAGACAATAAATGTCATATTCTATGCCCTGAAGGCGTGAGCTTGATGATCAATATGTGAACCTTTATGGAAATTTCTATCAAATATAAAGATCCAGTCGATCGAACACCATCAGTCAAAGTGGCTTGTTTATGTTGATACGTGCGCTTACCTCGTATATCCTAGAAGTGAGTAGAGGTGAAGTTCCTGATATAATCCTTGCAACAGATATGCAATCCGTTTGCCAAATCTTTATGTGCATATACTTCCAGAAGAAGATGTTTTGCCTTATTGATACTGCTTTGCAAGGATTAGGGGGAGCACATTTCTAAAGTTAGCCCTTGTAGAAGATTCGATAGAATCTAGATCCGAGAGGATCGAAATCTGTCCCGATGACAGTGTTGTACTCTTTTTCCCTTGGTGAGTTTTCTTGAAGTTTCTCACATGAGGTTTTTAACGAGGCAATAAAGTGCAAATGCAATATGTGTCACCATGCGCTCTTTCTCCATATTTTTCCCACTGGGTTTTGGGAGTTTTAATGAGGCATGTGTTGGTCGCGGTATTCGCCCAAGGGGGAGTGTTAAGTAACCCTAGTTAGGGTTATGTGGGCAAATACCGACTCTGCCCCTGAGGGGTCTCACGTCTCTATATAAAGGAACATGTACCCCTCATAAGATAAGGAAGAGAAGAGAAAGAGGCCAAAGGCCCAACCCTACATCATGTGTCTTGTGTGCTCTCTGTCGTGTTTATGGGAAGGGAGACGGGTACTCTACAGCTTCTTACGCCTCTACTGCTGACGGGAGGGAAGGGAGCGGATCTGGTGATCCGTGGTAACGTATTTCTCAACAAGTCCAAGGAAAGGATGGAGCGAGGCGCGCGCGGGCCCTGTACCGGCACATTTGGGTGTTCAGGGGTGGTGCATTGCATGGCATTTGCAGACGAAGAGTTAGACTGTGTTCATAGGTTACCCCTAAATTTCTCCTCTATATCTTACTCACGTGTCACGTCAGCGTTCTCTTCCCCCTATATCTCCACCCTCTACAGCGGTTCCCCCTAAATCCTTCCCCTATACCCCACTACAACCATAAAATATCATTTTCTATACCTACTTTTCACCTCCTATCAATTTTTCATCAACTAATAATTAACCGTGGGCCCACAACACAGTAGATAGGGGAGGAAAGGAGAGCACGCTGCATTCGGGGGGAGAGAGAAGACGATAGCGGGCGGCTGCACCGTAGGGGGTGCTTTAGGGGGCACCGTTGAAGCAGGTAGCGTCTTCCTGTAGCCTCTACCGTAGGGGAGAGGGAGCTCCGGCGGGAAGCGGTGAAGAGAGTCTTAGGCTATCCACAGCGGTTCCCTCTAAATTTTTCCCCTTATATCACTTTTTTGCGTCACATCATCAATATTTCACCCCTAAATTTTCATCTTCCGCAGCGGTTCCCCCTATATTATCCCCCTATACCACACTACAACTATAAAATATTATTATCTAACCCTATTCATTTTTTATTACTA
This sequence comes from Zea mays, assembly GCF_902167145.1. Classification (NCBI taxonomy): domain Eukaryota; kingdom Viridiplantae; phylum Streptophyta; class Magnoliopsida; order Poales; family Poaceae; genus Zea; species Zea mays. Next base: position 142,861,765 of record NC_050105.1, read on the forward strand.
TTTTTGTTCAACTATTAAATAGGGAAGCACTGTGCAAGGGGGCTGTCGGGGACCATAATTAGGGGTACCCTCAAGGCTCCTAATTCTCAGCTGGTAACCCCCATCAGCATAAAGTTGCAAAGGCCTGATGGGTGCGATTAAGTCAGGGATCAGTCCATACGAGGGACTCGATCACGCCTCGCCCGAGCCTAGCCTCGGACAAGGGCAGCCGACCCCGGAGGATCTCCGTCTCGCCCGAGGCCCCCCTCCAGCGGCGAACATGTTCCCGGCTCGCCCGAGGCCCTGTCTTCGCCAAGAAGCAACCCTGACCAAATCGCCGCACCGACCGACCAAATCGCAGGAGCATTTAATGCAAAGGTGGCCTGACACCTTTATCCTGACGCGCGCCCCCCAGCCGACAGAGCCGAAGTGACCGCCGTCACTTCGCCGCTCCACTGACCGGCCTAACAGAAAGACAGCGCCGCCTGCGTCGCTCCGACTGTGGTGCCACTTGACAGAGTGAGGCTGACAGGCAGTCAGGCCCGGCCGCAGGCACCATAGGAAGCTCCGCTTCGCCCGACCCAGGGCTCGGACTCGGGCTAAGCCCCGGAAGACGGCGAACTCCGCTCCGCCCGACCCAGGGCTCGGACTCGGGCTAAGCCCCGGAAGACGGCGAACTCCGCTCCGCCCGACCCAGGGCTCGGACTCGGGCTAAGCCCCGGAAGACGGCAAACTCCGCACCGCCCGACCCAGGGCTCGGACTTGGGCTCAGCCCCAGAAGACGGCGAACTCCGCACCGCCCGACCCAGGGCTCGGACTTGGGCTCAGCCCCAGAAGACGACGAACTCCGCTCCGCCCGACCCCAGGGCTCGGACTACGCCCTGACCTCAGCCGACGGTCTCCGCCTCGCCCGATCCAGGGGCTCGGACTCGACCTCGGCCACGGAAGACAGACTCGACCTCGGCTCCGGAGGAGCTTCCACATCGCCCAACCTAGGGCGCAGACCAGCCACGTCGACAGGAGGCGCCATCATCACCCTACCCTGAGCTGACTCGGGCCACGGGGACAAGACCGGCGTCCCATCTGGCTCGCTCCGCCAGATAGGCAATGATGGCGCCCCACATACTCTGTGACGACGGCGGCTCTCAGCCCCCTTACGGAAGCAAGAGGACGTCAGCAAGGACTCAACAGCTCCGACAGCTGTCCCTCCGCCAGGCTCCATCGCTCCTCCGACGACCACGACATCACACCAGCTGGGTGCCAAAATCTCTCCGGCTGCCACAACGGCATGTACTTAGGGCGCTAACTCTCCTCCGCTAGACACGTAGCACTCTGCTGCACCCCCCATTGTACACCTGGATCCTCTCCTTACGCCTATAAAAGGAAGGACCAGGGCCCTCTTAGAGAGGGTTGGCCGTGCGGGGACGAGGACGAGACAGGCGCTCGCTTGAAGCCGCTCGCTCCCTCTCCCGCGTGGACGCTTGTAACCCCCTACTGCAAGCGCACCCGACCTGGGCGCGGGACGAACACGAAGGCCGCGGGATTCCCACCTCTCACGCCGGTCTCCGGCCACCTCGCTTCCCCCCTTCGCGCTTGGCCTCGCGTCGACCCATCTGGGCTGGGGCACGCGGCGACATTCACTCGTCGGCTTAGGGACCCCCCGGTCTCGAAACGCCGACAGTTGGCGCGCCAGGTAGGGGCCTGCTGCGTGTTGACGAACAGCTTCCCGTCAAGCTCCAGATAGGCAGTCTCCAGCAACCTCTCTAACCCGGGACGGTGCTCCGTTTCGGGAGTCTTGAGTTCATGTCCCTCGACGGCAGCTACGACATGATACTCATTCCACCCCCGGGCGGCAGCGGCAACGACGGCCGACAACCCGCTCGCCGGCGGCGGAATCGACGACGTCTTCCCCGCGTGATGGAAGAACAACCTTCGGGCTCATCCCGCCCTCTTCCCCGCCGACGGAGGGGAAGGCGGGGCAACCAAGGCCAAGCAGGAGGCAGCGCCTCGTCGGCTGTCGAGCGAGTCGACAGCGCTAGCACCCCGACGGGGGGCGCACCGGGCATCGACCTCGCGCTTGAGACGAAGACGAGCGCCGTCTCCCCGCAACACGCCAATCCCGAGCAAACGGACGACGCCAGCACGCTCGCGGAAGGCTTGCTGGGTGTCACCCTCATACCTAAGACAACGGTGCAGTCAGTCCCCGACGTGACTTCATCACCGCTCGTCGACTAAGAGGTACCGACCGATTCCCATCCCACGTCATTCGGATTCAGCCTCGACCCGCCTAGCGGCTTCGCTTTGGCGGGCGCTCTCATAGAGGCGAGCCCAAACCCTCTGGGGTTTCGTATGCGGTCACCTTGGGACCGGCTGACGGACGTCTCGACCCACGAGCCCTCTGGGTCCGAGGAAGACGACGAGCCCAGCTTCTGTTGGGATTTCTCTGGACTTGGCAACCCCGGTGCCATGCGGGACTTCATGACTGCATGCGACTACTGCCTTTCCGACTGTTCCAACGGTAGTCGTAGCCTCGGCGACGAGGACTGCGGCCCAAGCCGCGAATGTTTGAAAGTCGCCTAGAGGGGGGTGAATAGGGCAAAACTGAAATTCTCAAAAATAATCACAACTACAAGTCGGGTTAGCGTTAGAAATATAATTGAATCCGCGAGAGAGGGTGCAAAACAAATCGCAAGCGAATAAGGAGTGAGACACGTGGATTTGTTTTACCGAGGTTCGGTTCTTGCAAACCTACTCCCCGTTGAGGTGGTCACAAAGACCGGGTCTCTTTCAACCCTTTCCCTCTCTCAAAACGGTCCCTCGGACCGAGTGAGCTTTTCTTCTCAATCACTTGGAACACAAAGTTCCCACAAGGACCACCACAATATTGGTGTCTCTTGCCTCAATTACAAGTGAGTTTGATCGCAATGAAGAATCAAAGAAAGCACGATTGCAAAAGCCAAGCGACAAGAGCGACAAATAACACACGGATCACTTTCTCTCTCAAGTCACTAATCACTAATGATCTCTTTTCTCAATTGTGAAACTTGGAGAGATGGAGGCTTTGAATGTGTCTTGGAATGGATTGCTAGCTCTTGTATTGAATGTTGAAGGTTGGAATGCTTGGTTGAAGTGAATGGAGGTGGTTGGGGTTGTATTTATAGCCACCAACCACTTCCTAGCCGTTGCTCCATTCTGCTGAGCGCGGACGGTCCGCCCGCCTGGTCTGGATGGTCCGCCCCTGTAGATCAACGGCTGAAAACGCAACGGTCAGCAGTAACGGCTATATCAATGGCTATATTGCATTTAATGCGACGTCAGATGTCAGATAAAGCCAGTCGCGGACGGTCCGGTCGAGCACCCCGGACGGTCCGCGAGGCCGCTATAATTCATTTTTCCGAACCCGTCACCTTCGGGTTTTTCGGTTTCTCACCTACCGGACGGTCCGCGCCTGAGGCCAGACGGTCCGCGCGAGGGCTCGGACGGTCCTTTCTTTTCCTCCGGACAGTCCGTAGTGGAGACTTGTATTTTTGCATTGGTTCTGTCCGAAGGGTATCCTGGTGTCGCGGACGGTCCGCCGCAGGGGCCCGGACGGTCCGCGCTTGGCCTGTTTTTCCAAAAAGCTTCTCCTGTCCGGAATAATCTACGGTATTCCGGACAGTCGATTTAGTATAGTTATAGATGAACCTTTGGCACCTGTAGAACATATAATCTAGAGCAAACTAGTTAGTCCAATAATTTGTGTTGGGCAATTCAACCATCAAAATTATTTAGGAACTAGGTGTAAGCCTAATTCCCTTTCAATGTTTCCACGTCGATCTAGGGGGTCCCTCCGAAGGCAACCATCTCGGCATGCCGGAGGATGGTGATCTCCCTAGGCCGGTGCCTCGCGTTGACATCCCACGGGAGCTAGCTGTGGTCCCCGTTCAGGCGGGGGGCCATGACCCACAGCTCGAGCAAATCCGCGGGTTGCAGGCCAAGCTCGATGAGGGAGCAGGAGCGCTTGAGTCGATCCGTCGGGACGTCAGGCAGGCATGGGCGGGCCAACCTCCGGCCGGAGAAATACGTCATCTACCCCAGGGCTTCCAGCACCGCATCGCCGACGACGTTAGGGTCAGGCCGCCACCCGCATCTAGTGGGGTCGGCCAGAACCTGGCGGCAGCAGCAATGCTCCTCCGCGCGATGCCAGAGCCATCAACCACCGAGGGGCGGCGAATCCAGGGAGAGCTCAAGAATCTCCTGGAAGGCGCCGTGGTCCGACGGGCCGAGAGCTCCGCCTCCCGGAGGCAGGGGTACCCCTCGGAACCTCATGCCGCGACTTCCCGATTCATGCGGGAAGCCTCGGTCTGCACCAGGAGCACGCGCAACACAGCGCCTGCGGCCCCGGGTCGCCTCGGCAACGAGCACCATCACCGCGACCGCCGAGCCCACCTCGACGAGAGGGTGCGCCGAGGCTACCACCCTAGGCGTGGGGGACGCTACGACAGCGGGGAGGATTGGAGTCCCTCGCCCGAACCACCCGGTCCGCAGGCCTTCAGCCGGGCCATACGACGGGCGCCGTTCCCGACCCGGTTCCGACCCCCGACTACTATCACAAAGTACTCGGGGGAGACGAGACCGAACTGTGGCTCGCGGACTACCGCCTGGCCTGCCAACTGGGTGGAACGGACGATGACAACCTCATCATCCGCAACCTCCCCCTGTTCCTCTCCGACACCGCTCGCGCCTGGTTGGAGCACCTGCCTCCGGGGCAGATCTCCAACTGGGACGACCTGGTCCAAGCTTTTGCCGGAAATTTCCAGGGCACATACGTGCGCCTTGGGAATTCCTGGGACCTTCGAAGCTGCCGACAGCAGCCGGGAGAGACTCTCCGAGACTACATCCGGTGATTCTCGAAGCAGCGCACCGAGCTGCCCAACATCACCGACTCGGATGTCATCGGCGCGTTCCTCGCCGGCACCACTTGACGCGACCTGGTGAGCAAGCTGGGTCGCAAGACCCCCACCAGGGTGAGCGAGTTGATGGACATCGCCACCAAGTTCGCCTCCGGCCAGGAGGCGGTCGAGGCCATCTTCCGAAAGGACAAGCAGCCCCAGGGCCGCCCATCGGAAGATGCCCCCGAGGCGTCAACTCAGCGCGGCGCCAAAAAGAAGGGCAAGAAGAAGTCGCAAGTGAAACACGACGCCGCCGACGCGGACCTTGTCGCCGCCGCCGAGTACAAGAACCCTCGGAAACCCCCCGGAGGTGCCAACCTCTTCGACAAGATGCTCAAGGAGTCGTGCCCCTATCATCAGGGGCCCGTCAAGCACACCCTTGAGGAGTGCGTCATGCTTCGGCGCCACTTCCACAGGGCCGGGCCACCCGCGGAGGGTGGCAGGGCCCACAACGATGACAAGAAGGAAGATCACCAAGCAGGAGAGTTCCCCGAGGTCCGCGACTGCTTCATGATCTACGGTGGGCAAGCGGCGAATGCCTCGGCTCGGCACCGCAAGCAAGAGCGCCGGGAGGTCTGTTCAGTGAAGGTGGTGGCGCCAGTCTACCTAGACTGGTCCGACAAGCCCATCACCTTCGACCGAGCCGACCACCCCGACCATGTGCCGAGCCCGGGGAAATACCCGCTCGTCGTCGACCCCGTCATCGGCGACGTCAGGCTCACCAAAGTCCTCATGGACGGAGGCAGCAGCCTCAACATCATCTACGCCGAGCACCTCGGGCTCCTGCGTGTCGATTTGTCCTCCGTCTGGGCAGGCGCTGCGCCCTTCCATGGGATCATCCCCGGGAAGCGCGTCCAGCCCCTCGGACAACTCGACCTTCCCGTCTACTTCGGAACACCCTCCAACTTCCGAAGGGAGACCCTGACGTTCGAGGTGGTCGGGTTCTGAGGAACCTACCACGCGGTGCTAGGAAGACCATGCTACGCGAAGTTCACGGCCGTCCCCAACTACACCTACCTGAAGCTCAAGATGCCGGGCCCCAACGGGGTCATCACCGTCGGCCCCACGTACAAACACGCGTTCGAATGCGACGTGGAGTGCGTGGAGTACGCCGAGGCCCTCGCTGAGTCCGAGGCCCTCATCGCCGACCTGGAGAGCCTCTCTAAGGAGGTGCCAGACGTGAAGCATCACGCCGGCAACTTCGAGCCAGCGGAGACGGTTAAGGCCGTCCCCCTCGACCCCAGCAGCGACGCCTCCAAGCAGATCCGGATCGGCTCCGAGCTCGATCCCAAATAGGAAGCAGTGCTCGTCGACTTTCTCCGCGCGAACGCCGACGTCTTCGCGTGGAGTCCCTCGGACATGCCCGGCATACCGAGGGATGTCGCCGAGCACTCGCTGGACATCCGAGCCGGAGCCCGACCCGTCAAGCAGCCTCTGCGCCGATTCGACGAGGAGAAGCGCAGAGCCATAGGCGAGGAGATCCACAAGCTAATGGCGGCAGGGTTCATCAAAGAGGTATTCCATCCCGAATGGCTTGCCAACCCTGTGCTTGTGAGAAAGAAAGGAGGGAAATGGCGGATGTGTGTAGACTACACTGGTCTGAACAAAGCATGTCCGAAGGTTCCCTACCCTCTGCCTCGCATCGATCAAATCGTGGATTCCACTGCTGGGTGCGAAACCCTGTCTTTCCTCGATGCCTACTCAGGGTATCACCAAATCAGGATGAAAGAGTCCGACCAGCTCGCGACTTCTTTCATCACACCCTTTGGCATGTACTGCTATGTCACCATGTCGTTCGGCTTGAGGAATGCGGGCGCGACGTACCAGCGGTGCATGAACCATGTGTTCGGCGAACACATTGGCCGCATGGTCGAGGCCTACGTCGATGACATCGTAGTCAAGACGAGGAAAGCCTTCGACCTCCTTTCCGACCTTGAAGTGACATTCCGATGTCTCAAGGCGAAGGGTGTCAAGCTCAATCCCGAAAAGTGTGTCTTCGGGGTGCCCCGAGGCATGCTCTTGGGGTTCATCGTCTCTGAGCGGGGTATCGAAGCCAACCCGGAGAAGATCGCAGCCATCACCAGCATGGGGCCCATCAAGGACTTGAAAGGCGTACAGAGGGTCATGGGATGTCTCGCGGCTCTGAGCCGCTTCACCTCCCGCCTCGGCGAAAGAGGTTTACCTCTGTACCGCCTCTTGAGGAAGGCCGAGTGCTTCACTTGGACCCCTGAGGCCGAGGAAGCCCTCGGGAATCTGAAGACGCTCCTCACGAAGGCGCCTATCTTGGTGCCCCCGGCTGCCGGAGAAGCCCTCTTGGTCTACGTTGCCGCGACCACTCAGGTGGTTAGCGCCGTGATTGTGGTCGAGAGGGAAGAAGAGGGGCATGCATTGCCCGTTCAGAGGCCGGTCTACTTCGTCAGCGAGGTACTGTCTGAAACCAAGATCCGCTACCCCCAAGTTCAGAAGCTGTTGTACACGGTGATCCTAACGCGGCGGAAGTTGCGACACTACTTCGAATCTCATCTGGTAACTGTGGTGTCATCCTTCCCCCTGGGGGAGATCATCCAGTGCCGGGAGGCCTCGGGTAGGATTGCAAAGTGGGCGGTGGAAATCATGGGCGAGACAATCTCGTTCGCTCCTCGGAAGGCCATCAAGTCCCAGGTCTTGGCGGACTTCGTAGCTGAATGGGTCGACACTCAGCTCCCAACAGCTCCGATCCAGCCGGAGCTCTGGACCATGTTCTTCGACGGGTCGCTGATGAAGACAGGAGCCGGCGCAGGCCTACTCTTCATCTCGCCCCTCGGGAAGCACCTACGCTATGTGCTACGCCTCCATTTCCCGGCGTCCAACAATGTGGCCGAGTACGAGGCTCTGGTCAACGGGTTGCAGATCGCCATCGAGCTAGGGGTCCGACGCCTCGACACTCGCGGTGACTCGCAGCTCGTCATCGACCAAGTCATGAAGAACTCCCACTGCCGCGACCCGAAGATGGAGGCCTACTGCGATGAGGTTCGGCGCCTGGAAGACAAGTTCTACGGGCTCGAGCTCAACCACATCGCCCGGCGCTACAACGAGACCGCGGATGAGCTAGCTAAAATAGCCTCGGGGCGAACAATGGTTCCCCCGGACGTCTTCTCTCGGGATCTGCATCAACCCTCCGTCAAGATCGACGACACGCCAGAGCCTGAGGCAACCTCGGCCCAGCCCGAGGTACCCTCGGCTCGGTCCGAGGTACCCTCGGTTCGGTCCGAGGCACCCTCGGTTCGGCCCGAGGTACCCTCGACCCCCGAGGGCGAGACGCTGCGCGTCGAGGGGGAGCAAAGCGGCGTCACGCCTGATCAAAACTGGCAGACCTCGTACCTGCAATATCTCCACCGAGGAGAGCTACCCTCCGACCGAGCCGAAGCTCGGCGGGTGGCACGGCGCGCCAAGTCGTTCGTCTTGCTGGGAGATGAGAAGGAGCTCTACCACCGCAGCCCCTCCGGCATCCTCCAGCGATGCATCTCCATCGCCGAAGGTCAGGAACTCCTGCGAGAGATACACTAGGGGGCTTGCGGCCATCACGCAGCGCCTCGAGCCCTTGTCGGGAATGCTTTCCGACAAGGCTTCTACTGGCCGACGGCGGTGGCCCACGCCACTAGAATTGTCCGCACCTGCGAAGGGTGTCAGTTCTACGCAAGGCAGACCCACCTGCCCGCTCAGGCTCTGCAGACGATACCCATCACCTGGCCTTTTGCTGTATGGGGGTCTGGACCTCGTCGGCCCCTTGCAGAAGGCACCCGGGGGCTACACGCACCTGTTGGTCGCCATCGACAAATTCTCCAAGTGGATCGAGGTCCGACCCCTAAACAGCATCAGGTCCGAGCAGGCGGTGGTGTTCTTCACCAACATCATCCATCGCTTCGGGGTCCCGAACTCCATCATCACCGACAACGGCACCCAGTTCACCGGCAGAAAGTTCCTGGACTTCTGCGAGGATCACCACATCCGGGTGGACTGGGCCGCCGTGGCTCATCCCATGACGAATGGGCAAGTAGAGCGTGCCAACGGCATGATTCTACAAGGGCTCAAGCCTCGGATCTACAACGACCTCAACAAGTTCGGCAAGCGGTGGATGAAGGAACTCCCCTTGGTGGTCTGGAGTCTGAGGACAACACCGAGCCGAGCCACGGGCTTCACGCCGTTCTTTCTAGTCTATGGGACCGAGGCCATCTTGCCCACAGACTTAGAATACGGTTCCCCGAGGACGAGGGCCTACACCGACCAAAGCAACCAAGCTAGTCGAGAAGACTCGCTGGACCAGCTGGAAGAGGCTCGGGACAGGGCCTTACTCCACTCGGCGCGGTACCAGCAGTCCATGCGACGCTACCACGCCCGAGGGGTCCGGTCCCGAGACCTCCAGGTGGGGCGACCTGGTGCTTCGGCTGCGACAAGACGCCCGAGGGCGGCACAAGCTCACGCCCCCCTAGGAGGGGCCGTTCGTCATAGCAAAAGTTCTGAAGCCTGGAACGTACAAGCTGGCCAATAGTCAAGGCGAGGTCTACAGCAACGCTTGGAACATCCAACAGCTACGTCGCTTCTACCCTTAAGATGTTTTCAAGTTGTTCATATACCTCGCTCCCACACAAAGTTTAGTCATCAAGGAAGGGTCAGCCTTGCCTCGGCAAAGCCCGACCCTCCCTCGGGGGCTAAAAGGGGGGAACCCCCTCTGCGTCGAAATTTTCCTCGAAAAAAGATCTTTTCTGCCAGAATGTCTTTCGTGCTTTTTGACTACTTCGAAAGTGGATCCTGAAAACGACAGAGTACACATAAGCAGCCAAGGCAGATCGAGCCGAGGGACTCCTACGCCTCCGGGATACGGATACCTCACTCATCACCTTCTGCGATAAGTAACTCACGTTCGGATAAGTGATTCCGCGGACCGAACAAGTCTTCACGTTCGGAAGCTCTTCTGCCGAAGCGATTCTTCGAGCCTTCTCGACTGCGTCAGTGACGGAACCCCATGGACGGGTAAGAGTGCGCGTAAGCGGCAAGGCCGACCGAGCCGAGGGACTCCTACGCCTCCGGGATACGGATACCTCACTCACCACCTTCCGTGAGAAGCAACTCTCGCTCGCACAAGCAATTCCGTCACCGACAAAAAAGTTCAGATACTCGAAACGAGAGGAAAAGAGACGCAGCTTTACAACACAGCGAGGGTGTGTTTTGGCCTCGGCGGCCGCAGGAAACACACGCTACAAGACAATCCGATCCTGCAGGCTCGGATCTTGACGCTTGAGGGGAGCAGCAGCACCCTCGGCATCGACAACACCTTCGGCGAGGTTCGACCTAGCCTCGGACGACGACGCGGTCCTGAAAGGGAATTAGGCTTACACCTAGTTCCTAAATAATTTTGGTGGTTGAATTGCCCAACACAAATAATTGAACTAACTAGTTTGCTCTAAGTGTATAAGTTTTATAGGTGTAAAAGGTTCACACTTAGCCAATAAAAAGATCAAGTATAGGATTCAACAAAGGAGCAAAGGGACAACCGAAGGCACCTCTGGTCTGGAGCACCGGACTGTCCGGTGTACACCGGACAGTGTCCGGTGCGCCACCGGACAGTGTCCGGTGCACCAGAGGACTCCAACTCAAACTTGCCACCTTCGGGAATTTCCAGAGGCGCTCCGCTATAATTCACCGGACAGTGTCCGGTGCTCCAAGGAACGGCGCCTCAGGAACTCGCCAGCCTCGGGAAATCACAGCGGCTGCTCCGCTATAATTCACCGGACATGTCCGGTGTACACCGGACTGTCCGGTGAACCAGCAGAGCAACGGCTACTTCGCGCCAACGGTCACCTGCAGGCGCATTTAATGTGCGCCAGAAGCGCGCAGAAGTCAGGCACGCGCGCGCTGGCACACCGGACATTGAACAGTACATGTCCGGTGTGCACCGGACATCCAGGCGGGCCCAGAAGTCAGAGCTCCAACGGTCGAATCCCAACGGAATTGGTGACGTGGCTGGCGCACCGGACATGTCCGGTGTGCACCGGACTGTCCGGTGCACCATACGACAGTCAGCCTCCACCAACGGTCATGTTTGGTGGTTGGGGCTATAAATACCCCAACCACCCCACCATTCATTGCATCCAAGTTTTCTAGCTTCCAACCACTATACAAGAGCTAGCATTCATTGCAAAGCACACCAAAAGAGATCAAATCCTCTCCCAACTCCACACAAAGCCTTAGTGACTAGAGAGAGTGATTTGTAGTGTTCATTTGAGCTCTTGCGCTTGGATCGCTTCTTTTCTTTGGCATTCTTTCTTGTGATCAAACACTCACTTGTAATTGAGGCAAGAGACACCAATTGTGTGGTGGTCCTTGCGGGAAGTTTGATTCCCAAGTGATTTGAGAAGAGAAGCTCACTCGGTCCGAGGGACCGTTTGAGAGAGGGAAAGGGTTGAAAAAGACCCGGCCTTTGTGGCCTCCTCAACGGGGAGTAGGTTTGCGAGAACCGAACCTCGGTAAAACAAATCTTTGTGTCTCACCGCTTTACTCGCTTGCGATTTGTTTTACACCCTCTCGCGGACTCGGTTTTATTTCTAACGCTAACCCGGCTTGTAGTTGTGTTTATATTTGTAAATTTCAGTTTCGCCCTATTCACCCCCCCTCTAGGCGATTATCAATTGGTATCAAAGCCTGGTGCTTCATTAGAGCCTAACCGCTCGAAGTGATGTCGGGAGATCACGCCAAGAAGGAGATGGAAACCGGCGAAAAGCCCACTACAAGCCACGGGAGCACTTCACCGGAAGAATCCCGCACCAAGAGGAAGGAGAAGAAGAAGGACTCCTCCAAAGGGAAGGAGAAGAAATCTTCTTCACACCACAAAGAGAAGAAGGAGAAATCCTCTTCCCACAAGTCGCATCGGAGTGGGGACAAGAAAAAGAGGATGAGGAAGGTGGTCTACTACGAGACCGATTCTTCATCGACATCCACCTCCGGCTCCGACGCGGCGTCCGTCACTTCTAAGCGCCAAGAGCGTAAGAAGTATAGTAAGATTCCCCTACGCTACCCTCGCATTTCTAAACATACACCTTTACTTTCCATCCCATTAGGCAAACCACCAGCTTTTGATGGTGAAGATTACGCTAGGTGGAGTGATTTAATGCGATTTCATCTAACCTCACTCCACAAAAGTATATGGGATGTTGTTGAGTTTGGTGCACAGGTACCATCCATAGGGGATGAAAACTATGATGAGGATGAAGTAGCCCAAATCGAGCACTTCAACTCCCAAGCCACAACCATACTCCTCGCCTCTCTAAGTAGAGAGGAATATAACAAGGTGCAAGGGTTGAAGAATGCGAAGGAGATTTGGGATCTACTCAAGACCGCGCACGAGGGTGATGAACTCACCAAGATCACCAAGCGGGAAACGATCGAGGGGGAGCTCGGTCGCTTCCGTCCTCGCCAAGGGGAGGAGCCACAAGATATGTACAACCGGCTCAAAACCTTGGTGAACCAAGTGCGCAACCTCGGGAGCAAGAAATGGGATGACCACGAGGTGGTTAAGGTTATTCTTAGATCACTCGTCTTCCTTAACCCCACTCAAGTTCAATTAATTCGTGGTAATCCTAGATACACACTAATGACTCCCGAGGAAGTTATCGGGAATTTTGTGAGCTTTGAATGTATGATCAAGGGCTCAAAGAAGATCAACGGGCTTGATGATCCCTCCACATCCGAAGCACAACCGATGGCTTTCAAGGTGATGGAGGAGAAGAAGGAGGAGTCTACACCAAGTAGACAACCTATCGACGCTTCAAAGCTCGACAACGAGGAGATGGCTTTAATCATCAAAAGCTTTCGCCAAATCCTCAAGCAACGAAAGGGGAAGGATTACAAATCCCGTTCCAAGAAAGTTTGCTACAAGTGTGGTAAGCCCGGTCACTTTATTGCTAAATGTCCATTATCAAGTGACAGTGACAGGGATAACGACAAGAAGGGCAAGAGGAGAGAAAAAAAGAGGTACCACAAGAAGAGGGGCGGCGATGCCCACATGTGCCGCGAGTGGGACTCCGACGAGAGCTCCACCGACTCCTCCGACGACGAGGACACCGCCAACATCGCCGTCACCAAGGGACTCCTCTTCCCCAACGTCGGCCACAAGTGCCTCATGGCAAAGGACGACAAAAAGAAGAAGGTTAAATCTAAATCCTCCACTAGATATGAATCCTCTAGTGATGAAAATGCTAGTGATGAGGAAAATAACTTGCGCACTCTTTTTGCCAACCTTAACATGGAACAAAAGGAAAAATTAAATGAATTAATTAGTGCTATTCATGAAAAGGATGACCTTTTGGATTCTCAAGAGGACTTCCTAATTAAGGAAAATAAGAAACATGTTAAGGTTAAAAATGCTTATGCTCTAGAAATTGAGAAATGTGAAAAATTATCTAGTGAGCTAAGCACTTGCCATGAGACAATAGACAACCTTAGAAATGAAAATGCTAATTTGTTAGCTAAGGTTGATTCTCATGCTTGTAATGTTTCAATTACCAATTCTAGAAATAATAATAATGATTTACTTGCTAGGATTGAAGAATTGAACATTTCTCTTGCTAGCCTTAGGATTGAAAATGAAAAATTGCTTGCTAAGGCTAAAGATTTTGATGTTTGCAATGCTACTATTTCCGACCTTAGAACTAAGAATGACATGTTACATGCTAAGGTTGTAGAATTAAAATTTTGCAAACCCTCTACATCTATCGTTGAGCATGTATCTATTTGTGCTAGATGTAGAGATATTGATATTAATGCTATTCATGATCACATGGCTTTAATTAAACAACAAAATGATCATATAGCAATATTAGATGCTAAAATTGCCGAGCATAACTTAGAAAATGAAAATTTTAAATTTGCTAGAAGTATGCTCTACGGTGGGAGACGCCCTGGCATCAAGGATGGCATTGGCTTCCAACAGGGAGGCAATGTCAAACTTAGTGCCCCTCCTAAGAAATTGTCCAACTTTGTTAAGGGCAAGGCTCCCATGCCTCAGGATAACGAGGGTTACATTTTATACCCTGCCGGTTATCCCGAGAACAAAATTAGGAAAATTCATTCTAGGAAGTCTCACTCTGGCCCTAACCATGCTTTTATGTATAAGGGTGAGACATCTAGCTCTAGGCAACCAACCCATGCTAAGTTGCCTAAGAAGAAAACTCCTAATGCATCAAATGATCATGACATTTCATTTAAAACTTTTGATGCTTCTTATGTTTTGACTAACAAATCCGGCAAAGTAGTTGCCAAGTTTGTTGGAGGCAAACACAAGGGCTCCAAGACTTGTGTTTGGGTACCCAAAGTTCTTGTTTCTAATGCCAAAGGACCCAAAACCGTTTGGGTACCTAAAGTCAAGAACTAAAATTGTTTTGTAGGTTTATGCATCCGGGGGCTCAAGTTGGATACTCGACAGCGGGTGCACAAACCATATGACAGGGGAGAAGAAGATGTTCTCCTCTTATGAGAAAAACCAAGATCCCCAACGAGCTATTACATTCGGGGATGGAAATCAAGGTTTGATCAAAGGATTGGGTAAAATTGCTATATCACCTAACCATACTATTTCCAATGTTTTTCTTGTAGATTCTTTAGATTACAATTTGCTTTCCATTTCGCAACTATGTCAAATGGGCTACAACTGTCTATTCACTGATATAGGTGTCACTGTCTTTAGAAGAAGTGATGATTCAATAGCATTTAAGGGAGTGTTAGAGGGTCAGCTATACTTGGTAGATTTTGATAGAGCTGAACTCAACACTTGCTTAATTGCTAAGACTAACTTGGGTTGGCTCTGGCACCGCCGACTAGCCCATGTTGGAATGAAGAATCTTCATAAGCTTCTAAAGGGAGAACACATTTTAGGACTAACAAATGTTCATTTTGAGAAAGACAGGACTTGTAGCGCATGCCAAACCGGGAAGCAAGTTAGCACTCATCATCCACACAAGAACATCATGACTAGTGACAGGCCACTGGAGCTCCTACACATGGACCTATTCGAACCGATCGCTTACATAAGCATCGACGGGAGTAAGTACTGTCTAGTTATTGTGGATGATTGTTCTCGCTTCACTTGGGTGTTCTTTTTGCAGGAAAAATCTCATACCCAAGAGACCCTAAAGGGATTCTTGAGACGCGCTCAAAATGAGTTCGACTTAAGGATCAAGAAAATTAGAAGCGACAATGGGACGGAGTTCAAGAACTCACAAATAGAAGGCTTTCTGAGGAGGAGGGCATCAAGCATGAGTTCTCTTCTCCCTACACCCCACAACAAAATGGTGTAGTGGAGAGGAAGAATCGAACTCTATTGGACATGGCAAGAACCATGCTTGATGAGTACAAAACTTTGGATCGGTTTTGGGCCGAGGCGGTCAACACCGCTTGCTATGCCATCAACCGGTTATATCTGCACCGAATCCTCAAGAAGACATCCTATGAACTCCTAACCGGTAAAAAGCCCAATATTTCATATTTTAGAGTCTTTGGTAGCAAATGCTTTATTCTTGTTAAAAGAGGTAGAAAATCTAAATTTGCTCCTAAGACAGTAGAAGACTTTTTACTAGGATATGATTCAAACACAAGGGCATATAGAGTCTTTAACAAGTCCACTGGACAAGTTGAAGTTTCTTGTGACGTTGTGTTTGATGAGACTAACGGCTCTCAAGTAGAGCAAGTTGATCTTGATGAAATAGGCAATGAAGAAGCTCCATGCATCGCGCTAAGGAACATGTCCATTAGGGATGTGTGTCCTAAGGAATCCGAAGAGCCTCCAAATGCACAAGATCAACCATCCTCCTCCACGCAAGCATCTCCACCAACTCAAAATGAGGATGAGACTCAAGTTGATGAAGTAGAAGATCAAGCAAATGAGCCACCTCAAGATGACGGCAATGATCAAGGGGGAGATGCAAATAATCAAGACAAGGAGGATGAAGAACAAAGGCCGCGACACCCAAGAGTCCACCAAGCAATTCAACGAGATCACCCCGTCGACACCATCCTCGGCGACATTCACAAGGGGGTAACCACTAGATCTCGTGTTGCACATTTTTGTGAGCATTACTCTTTTGTTTCCTCTATTGAGCCACACAGAGTAGAGGAAGCACTCCAAGATTCGGATTGGGTGGTGGCTATGCAAGAGGAGCTCAACAACTTCACTAGGAATGAGGTATGGCATTTAGTTCCACGTCCTAATCAAAATGTTGTAGGAACCAAATGGGTCTTCCACAACAAGCAAGATGAGCATGGTGTGGTGACAAGGAACAAAGCTCGACTTGTGGCCAAGGGATACTCCCAAGTCGAAGGTTTGGATTTCAGTGAAACCTATGCACCCGTAGCTAGGCTTGAGTCAATTCACATTTTATTGGCCTATGCTACTTACCATGGCTTTAAGCTTTATCAAATGGACGTGAAAAGTGTCTTCCTCAATGGACCAATCAAGGAAGAGGTCTATGTTGAGCAACCTCCCGGCTTTGAAGACAGTGAGTACCCTAACCATGTCTATAAGCTCTCTAAGGCGCTTTATGGGCTCAAGCAAGCCCCAAGAGCATGGTATGAATGCCTTAGAAATTTCCTTATTGCTAATGGCTTCAAAGTCGGAAAGGCCGATCCTATGCTCTTTACCAAAACACTTGAGAATGATTTGTTTGTATGCCAAATTTATGTTGATGATATTATATTTGGGTCTACTAACGAATCTACATGTGAAGAGTTTAGTAGGATCATGACACAAAAGTTCGAGATGTCTATGATGGGGGAGTTGAAATACTTCTTGGGATTTCAAGTGAAGCAACTCCAAGAAGGCACCTTCATTAGCCAAACAAAGTATACTCAAGACATTCTAAACAAGTTTGGTATGAAGGATGCCAAGCCCATCAAGACACCCATGGGAACAAATGGGCATCTCGACCTCGACACGGGAGGTAAGTCCGTGGATCAAAAGTATATCGGTGGATGATAGGTTCTTTACTCTATTTATGTGCATCTCGACCGGATATTATGCTTTCCGTATGCATGTGTGCAAGATTCCAAGCCGACCCTAAGGAAGCTCACCTTACGGCCGTAAAACGAATCTTGAGATATTTGGCTTATACACCTAAGTTTGGGCTTTGGTATCCAAGGGATCCACATTTGATTTAATTGGTTATTCGGATGCCGATTGGGCAGGGTGTAAAATCAATAGAAAGAGCACATCGGGGACTTGCTAGTTCTTGGGAAGATCCTTGGTGTCTTGGGCTTCAAAGAAGCAAAATTCGGTTGCTCTTTCCACCGCCGAAGCCGAGTACATTGCCGCAGGCCATTGTTGCGCGCAATTGCTTTGGATGAGGCAAACCCTGCGGTACTACGGTTACAAATTAACCAAAGTCCCTTTGCTATGTGATAATGAGAGTGCAATCAAGATGGCGGATAATCCCGTCGAGCATAGCCGCACTAAACACATAGCCATTCGGTATCATTTTCTTAGGAATCACCAACAAAAGGGAGATATCGAGATTTCTTACATTAATACTAAAGATCAATTAGCCGATATCTTTACCAAGCCTCTTGATGAACAGACTTTTAACAAACTTAGGCATGAGCTCAATATTCTTGATTCACGCAATTTCTTTTGCTGACTTGCTCACATAGCTCATTTGTATACCTTTGATCATGTCTCTTTCATATGCTATGACTAATGTGTTTTTCAAGTCTATTTCAAACCAAGTCATAGGTGTATTGAAAGGGAATTGGAGTCTTCGACGAAGACAAAGGCTTCCACTCCGTAACTCATCCTTCGTCGTCGCTCCGTGCCAGTCTCCATCTTTTGGGGAGAGAGCAAAAGGACTTCGTCTTTGGTATAATCTTATCTCATTTATTTATGACCAAAGGGGAAGAAAGAACAAAAGGGCTCTAATGGTTCCGTTTTTGGCGATTCATGCCAAAGGGGGAGAAAGTATGAGCCCAAAGCAAAAGGACCGCACCACCACCAATTTCAAAAAAAAATTAGTTTTTCAAAGAGTATTTTCAATTGGTATCCTATTGTGTTCAAAAGGGGGAGAAAGTAGTATTTCAAAAATGATATATCAAAACCCTCTTGAACACTAAGAGGAGGATCTCATTTAGGGGGAGTTTTGTTTAGTCAAAGGAAAAGCATTTGAAACAGGGGGAGAAAATTTCAAATCTTGAAAATGCTTTTCAAAATCTTATTCATTTACCTTTGACTATTTGCGAAAGAACTTTGAAAAGGATTTACAAAAGATTTTGCCAAAACATGTGGTGCACGCGTGGTCCAAAATGTCAAAAATAAAGAAACAATCCATGCATATCTTGTAAGTATTTATATTGGCTCAATTCCAAGCAACCTTTGCACTTACATTATGCAAACTAGTTCAATTATGCACTTCTATACATTATGCAAACTAGTTCAATTATGAACTTCTATATTTGCTTTGGTTTGTGTTGGCATCAATCACCAAAAAGGGGGAGATTGAAAGGGAATTAGGCTTACACCTAGTTCCTAAATAATTTTGGTGGTTGAATTGCCCAACACAAATAATTGAACTAACTAGTTTGCTCTAAGTGTATAAGTTTTACAGGTGTAAAAGGTTCACACTTAGCCAATAAAAAGATCAAGTATAGGATTCAACAAAGGAGCAAAGGGACAACCGAAGGCACCTCTGGTCTGGAGCACCGGACTGTCCGGTGTACACCGGACAGTGTCCGGTGCGCCACCGGACAGTGTCCGGTGCACCAGAGGACTCCAACTCAAACTTGCCACCTTCGGGAATTTCCAGAGGCGCTCCGCTATAATTCACCGGACAGTGTCCGGTGCTCCAAGGAACGGCGCCTCAGGAACTCGCCAGCCTCGGGAAATCACAGCGGCTGCTCCGCTATAATTCACCGGACATGTCCTGTGTACACCGGACTGTCCGGTGAACCAGCAGAGCAACGGCTACTTCGCGCCAACGGTCACCTGCAGGCGCATTTAATGCGCGCCAGAAGCGCGCAGAAGTCAGGCACGTGCGCGCTGGCACACCGGACATTGAACAGTACATGTCCGGTGTGCACCGGACATCCAGGCGGGCCCAGAAGTCAGAGCTCCAACGGTCGAATCCCAATGGAATTGGTGATGTGGCTGGCGCACCGGACATGTCCGGTGTGCACCGGACTGTCCGGTGCACCATACGACAGTCAGCCTCCACCAACGGTCATGTTTGGTGGTTGGGGCTATAAATACCCCAACCACCCCACCATTCATTGCATCCAAGTTTTCCAGCTTCCAACCACTATACAAGAGCTAGCATTCATTGCAAAGCACACCAAAAGAGATCAAATCCTCTCCCAACTCCACACAAAGCCTTAGTGACTAGAGAGAGTGATTTGTAGTGTTCATTTGAGCTCTTGCGCTTGGATCGCTTCTTTTCTTTGGCATTCTTTCTTGTGATCAAACACTCACTTGTAATTGAGGCAAGAGACACCAATTGTGTGGTGGTCCTTGCGGGAAGTTTGATTCCCAAGTGATTTGAGAAGAGAAGCTCACTCGGTCCGAGGGACCGTTTGAGAGAGGGAAAGGGTTGAAAAAGACCCGGCCTTTGTGGCCTCCTCAACGGGGAGTAGGTTTGCGAGAACCGAACCTCGGTAAAACAAATCTTTGTGTCTCACCGCTTTACTCGCTTGCGATTTGTTTTACACCCTCTCGCGGACTCGGTTTTATTTCTAACGCTAACCCGGCTTGTAGTTGTGTTTATATTTGTAAATTTCAGTTTCGCCCTATTCACCCCCCCTCTAGGCGACTATCAGGTCCGAAGATCTCCACTCTGAAGGACGACGTCATCACCAAGCCCGGGCCATCGCCGCCAGGGTCTTCTCCGAGAATCCGGCTCGGGCAGGCGGTTCGGCTGGCCACCCCGAGGCCTCGGCCAGCTGTCCCCCGAGGACGTCAGCCTGACCCGAGGCCTCGGCAGGACAATTCTGGCGTCGGTCCCGCTAACGGACGGCCCGGCCAGGCTCCGGCCGACCAGGTCTTCTTACCGAGCCAACTCTGCCTCTGTTCGCGCTGACACCGCTACCCCCCGCCTCGGCTCATCGAAGAGCGGCCGAGGGGTTCCTTTAACTGAGCAAGAGAAGCCTCGGGCAACAAGGCTGGCCGAGCCGAGGGACTCCTACGCCTCGGGGATACGGATACCTCACTTGTCACCTTTACCCGGGGCGACTCACGCTTGGTGAAGCGGTTCAGACAACCAATAGGCGAGTCTTAATGCTCGAAAATGAGGAAAAAACACGGCTCCGTGCCAAAATTACACACATGTTCGGGCCTCGACAGCCACAATGAACAAAAACACTGGCATTCGAAGTGCCATTACAGACGGAACTCTGGTTCCGTCCCCGCGGGTATGTACAACCTCCACACCGGGGAGCCTGCGGGGGGACGAGCACCGGGGACCCGCTAG
This sequence comes from Zea mays, assembly GCF_902167145.1. Taxonomy (NCBI): domain Eukaryota; kingdom Viridiplantae; phylum Streptophyta; class Magnoliopsida; order Poales; family Poaceae; genus Zea; species Zea mays. Next base: position 142,882,148 of record NC_050105.1, read on the forward strand.
CGACCTCTGCAGCAGCAGCCATGGTTCCAGGACGGACGCGGCCGCCGGAGGGCTCTCGTTCGCGTTCCCTCTCAAGGGACGTGAACCAGCTATTAAAGCCAAAGAGCGGGCCGCTCCAAGGCGCACCGGCAGGTCCTCGCTCCCGTCCTCGCCACGAAAGCGAGGAAGAGGGCGGAATGTTGCATCCTAGCTGGGCAGCAACAGTTCGCCTTCCCCGGCATGGCTGGAGGACATCTCCTCCGCAGAGCTGGAGGATGGTTGTCACCACCAGAAGCTGGAAGAAGAGGTGGCCCGCCGGCCCGCGCGGGAGGTAGAGCCCCGGCTCGCCTCGCTCCCCGCCCCAGTGAGGATGACGAACACCCTCGAGACTGAGGGCGGGACCAAGATCACGGCCCGCCTTGCCTCTCCCCATCCAGGGGCTGGAGGTCACCGTTTTGGGTGACCACCAGCGGAGGAGTGCAACCGGGTTGTGTGATGAAAATCCTTGAAGCCGAACGATGGCTGAAAGGTGCCAACCCCCACGGAGTTGCATTCTTCCAACGACGAGGCGGAAAGACGGCGGATATCCCCCACCCGGGGGCTTGGAAGGTGGAAAGACACGATGCATAAGGGAGCGCGAAGACATGGTCGCCTTCCAAGGGGGTCACCCTCCTTTTAAAGGCGGCTCTCCCTACTTGAGTCCCCAGCCGTCATGGGCTGAGTCTTCTCCAACACACTCCAAGGTCCTCCCCTACGGCGCGGGGGCTGGGTCCCACACGTCATGCAAGCCGGCTCAGAGCAGAAGAAGCCAAACCGCCGTGCGCGGTGCGTACAACCGCCCAGCGGTTACAAGCGACTCTCCACTTTTGCCCAGACCAACGGGCGAGAGGGGCGGGCAGCTATGCAGGCGGCATGCAACCGCGCCAAGTGGGCGCACTTCTCCGACTCCCAACACGCCCAGCATGGAGGCCCAGGCCCACGCGTCATGCAACCGGCGCGCCGAATGCTTCGTGCATGCAACTGCACCGCCACTTGCGCCACTACCGCGCCTCCTCGACTACGGAACCAATACCGTGACTCGAGGCGACCCAGCGCACAACCCAGCAGCGCCGGCCTGGCGCGATGGTCAATGCGGCCAAAAATGGGCTGGCAGTAATGGCGGTGGCAGGCGGGCAGGAGCAGCGGCCACATCGTCAGCCAAGCTCACGTCCCATCCGGGGGCAACGAGAGAACCCCCTCTCACGGCGTGAAGACAACGCGCCCGTGTTCCGTTCCTCGAACGGCTCGCGCACGCGCAACGACCGCCCCGCCAACCACTCGCCCCATCGCATTAACTCCGCGGTGGGACAGGCGGCGCCTCTGGCAGGAGAAGCGGGCGACGCTTCGCCTTCGCCATAATGACCGTGTCAAAAAAGATACGCCGCGTCGTTCGATTTCGTATCCTTTTCCTTTTTTCCTCTTTCTCTCTCTTACAACAGGGACCGGGAAAGGGGGATACCCCGAAAAGGATCCTTCCCCGTGAAGGAACCAGGCTCCGAGCCTCCCTACTGATCAGAGGTTCGAAGGCTGGCCCCTCGGAATGGTTCGATAGCCGCCTCAGATCGCGTGGGCTCTACACCCACTACTGGTTAGAGGTTCGAAGGCCGGCCCCTCGGAAGGGTTCCACGGCCGCCTCAGTCTACTCGGGCTCCGCGCCCATTACTGATCAGGGGTTCGAAGGCTGGCCCCCGAAGGGTTCACAACCGCCTCAGACGCTGAGCGAGGGATGACCATGGGTACGTTCGATACATAACCAAGGCTCGGGCTGCGCTCCCGAGGTACCCTAGGACATTTTCGAGACCAGCGGGAACGATCTTGTAACGGAATCCCATCAGAGGGAGGCATCGAGCCCTCGGGCCCCGTCGCCAGGGGACCGGGTCCGGCAGATCACCCGCAGGTACTTTTGGGCGTGCCTCTGGGCCTCTAGCCGACCCCCAACGAACGGGGCACAGACGTCCACTTGGATTACCCGCTTGCAGCTCACCGGAGACACTATGTTCGGCGCCCATCAAGGGCAACATGGCGCTTTCCCCCCTCCTCCTTGCGGAAAGGCGACGCAGGGGCGTATGTAAAAAAGTCGAGTCTGTCCCTGATCGCCCTCTCGCCCTGTGCAGAGGCTCGGGGGCTGCTCTCGCAAACCCGGCTCCGGCCGAACCGTTGACAGCGTCAACATACCAGCCCGAGAACTTGGGACCCGACCGTACACCCGGGCTACGGCCAGCTCGCATGAGGGACGACCAGACCAGCCGAAGCATTACGCGAGGCATTAAGACCTCGGAGGAGTGAAACCACTCCTCCGAGGCCTCGGGGGCTACACCCGGCGGGAGCGCTCGCGCGCACCCACCGGAACAAAACGCAACCGAGAAAGGCTGGTCCCCTTGCAAAAAAGTGCGACGAAAGCCTCCAAGCGAGTGCTAACACTCCCTTCGAGGCTCGGGGGCTACTGTCGGGGACCATAATTAGGGGTACCCTCAAGGCTCCTAATTCTCAGCTGGTAACCCCCATCAGCATAAAGCTGCAAAGGTCTGATGGGTGCGATTAAGTCAGGGATCAGTCCATACGAGGGACTCGATCACGCCTCGCCCGAGCCTAGCCTCGGACAAGGGCAGCCGACCCCGGAGGATCTCCGTCTCGCCCGAGGCCCCCCTCCAGCGGCGAACATGTTCCCGGCTCGCCCGAGGCCCTGTCTTCGCCAAGAAGCAACCCTGACCAAATCGCCGCACCGACCGACCAAATCGCAGGAGCATTTAATGCAAAGGTGGCCTGACACCTTTATCCTGACGCGCGCCCCCCAGCCGACAGAGCCGAAGTGACTGTCGTCACTTCGCCGCTCCACTGACCGGCCTGACAGAAAGACAGCGCCGCCTGCGCCGCTCCGACTGCGGTGCCACTTGACAGAGTGAGGCTGACAGGCAGTCAGGCCCGGCCGCAGGCACCATAGGAAGCTCCGCTTCGCCCGACCCAGGGCTCGGACTCGGGCTAAGCCCCGGAAGACGGCGAACTCCGCTCCGCCCGACCCAGGGCTCGGACTCGGGCTAAGCCCCGGAAGACGGCGAACTCCGCTCCGCCCGACCCAGGGCTCGGACTCGGGCTAAGCCCCGGAAGACGACAAACTCCGCACCGCCCGACCCAGGGCTCGGACTCGGGCTAAGCCCCGGAAGACGGCGAACTCCGCTCCGCCCGACCCAGGGCTCGGACTCGGGCTAAGCCCCGGAAGACGGCAAACTCCGCACCGCCCGACCCAGGGCTCGGACTTGGGCTCAGCCCCAGAAGACGGCGAACTCCGCACCGCCCGACTCAGGGCTCGGACTTGGGCTCAGCCCCAGAAGACGACGAACTCCGCTCCGCCCGACCCCAGGGCTCGGACTACGCCCTGACCTCAGCCGACGGTCTCCGCCTCGCCCGACCCAGGGGCTCGGACTCGACCTCGGCCACGGAAGACAGACTCGACCTCGGCTTCGGAGGAGCTTCCACATCGCCCAACCTAGGGCGCAGACCAGCCACGTCGACAGGAGGCGCCATCATCACCCTACTCCGAGCTGACTCGGGCCACGGGGACAAGACCGGCGTCCCATCTGGCTCGCTCCGCCAGATAGGCAATGATGGCGCCCCGCATACTCTGTGACGACGGCGGCTCTCAGCCCCCTTACGGAAGCAACAGGACGTCAGCAAGGACTCAACAGCTCCAACAGTTGTCCCTCCGGCAGGCTCCATCGCTCCTCCGACGGCCACGACATCACACCAGCTGGGTGCCAAAATCTCTCCGGCTGCCACAACGGCATGTACTTAGGGCGCTAGCTCTCCTCCGCTAGACACGTAGCACTCTGCTGCACCCCCCATTGTACACCTGGATCCTCTCCTTACGCCTATAAAAGGAAGGACCAGGGCCCTCTTAGAGAGGGTTGGCCGCGCGGGGACGAGGACGAGACAGGCGCTCGTTTGAAGCCGCTCGCTCCCTCTCCCGCGTGGACGCTTGTAACCCCCTACTGCAAGCGCACCCGACCTGAGCGTGGGACGAACACGAAGGCCGCGGGATTCCTACCTCTCTCACGCCGGTCTCCGGCCACCTCGCTTCCCCCCTTCGCGCTCGGCCTCGCGTCGACCTATCTGGGCTGGGGCACGCGGCGACATTCACTCGTCGGCTTAGGGACCCCCGGTCTCGAAACGCCGACAGGGACGCTACAGTACTCCCCTTGATCTAGGGGACGTGCGTGTCCTCCCCTGCGGCTGTAGCAGGTAGGGGGTCGTTTAACGCGTGCCGTTGCAGCTCACGCGTCACCCTAAATAGCTACAGGGTTAGGGGAGGACGACTGTGGCGGATGCCGCTGCAGCTAGCCTTATTGCAGTGTGTGTCTTTCGCTGACTAAGCCCTGTGACGTGTTTAACGCAGGTGATGTACCGTGGTGGGATCCCGCCGCAGGGGTGGCAGAGGCATTTCCCGGGACATGCCGTTTATGGTCTCCGATTAAGGTCAGTGAGACAGTGAGCACAATTACCTTGTCCTAAATTAAATGGATTTATAGTATAGGAAAGGGGAAAAAAGAACAAAGTGAGCATAATTACCTGCCCTGGCCCAATAAGGCGAGAGATTCCTTTGCCTCCGGCCCAAACGAACGAACCTGGTGTTGGAACAAAGCGGTGGGGACCCAGCCAGCCTTGTTCTGTTGGGCCCCTCAGAAAGCCGAGCGCAGCTGGAATCGGACTCCCCAATCTGGTGGAGGGCTGGAGGCCCTCGCTCTGCTGACTGCGGTTTTGCTTGCTCCTGCATCTCAGACGGACCCTCATCAGTCATCGGTGCGCAGCGCACTGCCTAGGAGATGTGCTATTATTTTTGAGAGGTAATGTAGCCAGTAGCCACGGCCACTTCCAACTGTTCCTCAAATCTTGCCCGGTGTAGCCGCGATGCCATCCGCTCACGCTTACCTGTCAGTCAACGCTGCATGGCGCTCGGACCTCACCTAAACTCCTCTGTGTTCACATTAAGCAGCTCGCTGTTACAGTGTTAGACACGGGCTGACGTGCCCACAGCCAAGTAATCCCCATGGCGTCACGCGACGCGGCTGGGCCATCAGCTTCCAAGGAGCTCTTGGAGTTGGAGCCTTGGACCGTCGGACGAGAGCACTTGGGCGTCATCTGCCTGGGAGTCGGCTGGGAGAGAATAACCTAAAAGTGTGGCGTTGGGCTGCTTAATAATGGGCTTTTTTTTTCTTTTTCCTGTTTTTATTTTCTACTAGGCTAGAATGGGCCTACAAAGAAGCCTTACAGTTGTGCTACTTGTTTTTAGCTTCTAATTAGAGCAACGACGGTTATGCAAGTAGTCCTTCTGTGCAAGTACCGCACGACGCTCGTACCGGGTTGGCCCAGTCACTATTAAATAGATCGTGCGCTCACCAGACACGACCTATTTGGCCATCTATACTTCCACACAATAATGAAAACGCGAGAGCGCGTCGAGATGTCGAGGGCGCGGTCGCCGGAAAACTTCTCTGGTTTCGGCAAGGTGTTCGCCGACGAGATCATGGCTGAAAACGCGAGAGCCGATGGCCTGGTTGTCAATAGCTTCGCAGAGCTCGAGCCCCTCTTCGTTGTCTCGTTGATGCCTACGAGGCGGCGCTCGGGCAAGAAGATATGGGCCGTGGGGCCTCTCTTCCTCCAGCACAACATGCAGTTGTCTGCGACGTCTGGCTCTGATGACGCGACCGCCGTCCGCTGCGGGAGCTGGCTCGAGCAGAAGAAGCCCCGGTCCGTGGTGCTCGTCGTCTGCGCGTCGTTCGTCGCGGCGGCCGTCGTCGGACTCGCCTCGACGCCGTCCGTGTACCGGCTCGTGCCTCCGGCGGGCAGCCCCTTGAAGGGCGCGTGCCAGGTGCTCGTCGCGTTCTCTCGCAAGGCGAACGTGAGAGTGCCTGATGCTGCCGCCGAGCTGTACGCGGAGGAGCATGTCAAGGCGCCTTTGCTCCAACCGCCTCGCGAGTCGTTGGAGCACACGGACCAGTTCAGGTGGCTGGACAAAGCTGCGGTCGTCACGAGCGCGGACTTGGAAGACGGCAACCCGTGGAGGCTGTGCACGGTGAACCAAGTGGAGGAGGTCAAGACGCTGCTGCAGCTGATCCCGATCTGGCTCACGTCGGCAACACCCAGGCGCAGACCACCTTCGTGCAGCAGGGCACCGTGACGGACTCCAGGGTCTGGCGCGTCGCGTTCTCCGTCCCGGCCGCGTCGCTGACGTGCATCGAGACGGTGTTCGTGGTGGCCTCCATCGCGCTCTACAACCGGGCCGCCGCACCCGCGGCGCGCCGCTTCTTCGGCCGCGCGCAGTCGTTTTCGCCGCTGCAGCTCATGGGGCTGGGCCACGGCGCGGTGGTCGCGGCCCTGGTCCTCGCCGCGTGCTGGCGAACGTCAGGGCCGGGGCGGCGCCCTTGGGCATCGCGTGGCTGCTGCCGCAGTACGTCGCGATGGCCGTCTCCGCCGCGTCGCTCAGCGTCGGGAAGCTGGAGTTCTTCTACGACAGGCGCCGGAGACGATGCGGGGCGCGTCGACGGCGTTCTACTTCCTGTCGTGCTAGCTCGGGAACCTCCTTAGCTCGCAGCTGGTGACGCTGGTGGCGTCGGTGACCGCGACGGGCGGCAGGGCGGGTTGGTTCCCGCTAGACATGGACGACGGGCACCTGGATTACTACTTTATGCTAGTTGTCGCCTTGTTTTCGTCGCTAAGAGTTACACGCCCAAGAGGGTTAGATAGGACTATTATCCAATTCCACGGCATTACAACACCCGTCCCTTTTAGGGCTTGTTTGGTTAATCTTGGATTGGAGTGAATTAATGTGGTATAAGGTGTATTAATTGAAGTGTAATATGAATTAGTTTCACTTTCAATCCCTAAAATACACTTCAATCTCTCTTTATCCAAACAAGGCCTTAATGTATTTGGTTTTATGTTAAAGTAGGATGATGCGAGACCGACATCCTTCCCTCGATTATTTTAGGACCACATCGTGACCAAAAAATATTTCGTTGCTCGTTTCGTTCTTATCCGACTCTCATCAAACAGACAAACACTATAGAAAAAATGTGGCTTCATACCTCTTTATACGCTCACCAAACACATATTTATGAGTTGTCGTATGTATTATATAGTTCATATAAAAATCGATATTATAATTACAAACAGGGTGGATATCTATATCAAACGACAAACGGAGCGTTATGGATTTTTTATAACTTACGGCGTGCTCGATAACCAAAAACAACCATCACCTGTAGCGTAATCGGTCACTACAGATCTCCTCGGTGGAATCACTGGTCAAATTTGAGAGCCTTATCCTAACAATGAAATAAAATATATACCTCGTTATGGTTAAAAACCAGAGGAAGTGTCACCTTTCCTAACAATGAAATTAAAATTTGAGAGCCTCTAGCGGTTGGCGATGCCAAGCGCCTGCGCTCTACGAGCTCTCGTCAGCTGATCTGTGGTTGTTGGGCTCGTGGGTCTTCAGTATCTGCGTCGAGTGGAGCACAAGCGAGTCGATCACGGCGCCCCAACTCTCCAGAACAAACGCCGCCGCACATCACCGTAAAGCATGACCAAGTTAAAGACGCCCCTCCTATCGCTGTTTCAAGCTAAGTTTCAACACACTCAGCCTATCCACCAACCGTCTTAGGTTTGGGATCTCTAGTCAATGCCAGTGTGGATCAGATTATCTGGGCTGGTTCAGGCTCAGTACACCTCTGAATGCACGCATGCGTCCGGTTTTTTTTTTTTTGCCAAGATTTGGATTTGGTGACACAGACCGTGAGATGCTACGTAATTAAGACGTGGCTGACGGCTGCGCTGACCAGGAGTTGAGAAGATTTTTTTCAAATCGAATCTTTCTGTCAATGCTACTGATGGAGCCTCTTTCTGGGATCTGATTATATGAACGACCGAACCTCTCAACAATCACATAAATAATAAAACTGAACCTCTCAACGACCACACAACAACGGTGCCGCCCTGCAGTCCAAACGCAGATCATGTATTTTGCCACGTGCTGGTAATACGGTTTTCCACACACGGCCACACAGGTAGAAAAAGTACGAGCTTGTGTACTTTAGGGGGTGTTTGGTTTTTAGGGACTAATGTTTAGTCCCTTCATTTTATTCCATTTTAGTATATAAATTGACAAATATAGAAACTAAAATAGAGTTTTAGTTTTTATATTTGATAATTTTGTAACTAAAGTGGAATAAAATGTAAGGACTAAAAATTAGTCCCTAGAAACCAAACACCCCCTTAGTTCGGTTTGAGAAAAGAAAAGTAGTTCTCGACAGGCATGTTTGGAAACTCTGTTTTTATACCATGGTTTACAATATCATAGTTTATTGTGTGACATGACATAATTATGATATATTTATAATTATGATATATTTTATATTTGTGCAATTCAACGTCTGTTTGGAGACACTTTATTTCAATTTTAGTGTAGGAGAAAAGAAGATTGTAGCTATGTGCTGTTATAAATGAATGCGACACAAAGAAGATCAATCACAGAGAAGACACAAATTTAACGTGGAAAACCCCTCTAAAGCGAAGGGAAAAAACCACGGGCGCCGGCCAGCAACTTCTCACTATTTTCGGGTGGTTACAGATCGCAGGAGATTTACAATTAAAATAATTATCATCTGCGGCTTACAAAGATATTTATAGAGGTGAAACGGCACAAGCCTCCCGCGCGACGGGCCTCCGCTTCGCTCGCCAACTTGGCTGCCTTCTTCAGAATTTAGATCACAAACTCAACAAACTCCACCTTGAGACAAATTCCTTGTAGCATCATAATAGCAAACTCCACCTTAAACAAATGCATCATCATCTTGCCGACGCCAACAGCCACTAAGGGCTAATTTATAATACCAACTAAGTTTGAGCATAGCTCAAACTTAGCAACAGAAACATGCTTTGTCATCATATCAGCTGGATTATTATCAGTACTGATCTTGCATACCTTCACCAACCCTTTTTCAATGATATCACGAACGAAATGATAACGAATATCAATATGTTTGGATTTCTCAGTAATCATCTGATCTTTGGTGAGATGAATAGCACTCTGACTATCACAATAGATGGTAATGCAAGACTTAATTCCACATAGCTCTGAATATATACCTTTCAACCATAAGGCTTCCTTAGTAACTTCTGCAATTGTCATATACTCAGCTTATGTGGTAGACAAAGCAACAGTATCCTGTAAACGAGCTTTCCAACTCACAACACAATCTCCAACAGTAAAGACATAACCTAAAAGAGATCTCCTCCTGTCTAAATCACCACCATAATCTGAATCAACATAGCCAACCAGACCATCTCCAGATTTACCAAAACATAAACAAGCACTAGAAGAACCACGTAGATATCTGAAATCCACTGAACAGCTTTCCAATGCTCTTTACCAGGATTAGACATATATCTAGCAACAACGCTCATAGCATGAGATAAATCAGGACGAGAACAAACCATAGCATACATGAGTGACCCAACAACACTAGAGTATGGAACTTTTGACATATATTCAAGCTCAGCATCAGTTTCAGCACACTGTTTAGCAGACAGTTTAAAATGAGGAGCCAACGGAGTACTCACAGGTTTAGTATTTTGCATGTTGAAACGACGAAGGACCTTCTCAATATAATTCTTCTGGCTCAAGTACAGCAGTCCAGACTTCCTATCCCTGACTATCTCTATGCCAAGGATTTTCTTTGCAGCACCCAGATCCTTCATATCAAATTCGCTACTAAGTTGTTGCCTTTAAAGCAGTGATTTCCTTCATGCTCTTGGCAGCAATCAACATGTCATCAACATATAGTAGCAAATATGTAGGTGATCCATCGCTGCGCTCCGGTCCAAGCCTCCCGGCGACGGGCCTCCGCTTTGCTCGCCAACTTGGCTGCCTTCTTCAGAATTTGGATCACAAACTCAACACGTGCAAGCAAAAAAACCTTTAGTCCAGACCTAAAATATTGTGGTATTAATAAAATCATGGTTTAAAAGGCATAATTTTTAGATATGCTCTCAAACGTCTTTTGGTCCAAAATACTATGGTGTGCTCTAATACCACGGTATTATCTTGGGACTAAGGAAATAATGGGTTTCTAAACAGGCCATGAGAGTCAAACGACTTGCTGCTGTGTGCTAGGCGGAAAGCAAATCGAACTAGTAGTGTCAGCTACTGTGAACGCCGGGAAAGAAGAGATGTCCGCGGAAAGAAGCGACACGGTCTCACCTGCAATGTTGGAGTTTGACCGTTATCCTATCTAGGCGGCAGCTGATGCTAAACTGTTAGTAGCGGACACGTTCTTGCACTCCTGGCAGCATGACTGGGCATGCGTAGCATCCTATTTGCATCGCTACTGGAAGTCTCAAAGTATGATGCTTGCATGACACTACCTGTCCTGTCAGTATAAGCAAACTAGGACGGGCCCGGCCGGGGGCAATTCTTCGAAGACAGAGTCAATGGTAACTCTAGTCAGGGTGGAGCTGAAGGCCACTGATTCTTGAACGTTTGTCAGAAGACACATCTTGCCGTCTCAGAAAACTGCAGGGGTGAATCCCCCCTGGTGCTAGCTAAGATCCATGCACGATGCGCCACCGGTCGACGACAGTGAGCACGGCCGTTGAGTGCATGGGCTAGTAGCGCCGATCAGGTAAATTAGGCACGATACGCTTCGCAGAAAGATCGGAGCAGTAGGCAGGAGGTTAGAAAAAGGTTACCGCGGTGACACGCCGTCGGGTACGGGGGAAGTGCAGATTGCATGGCGTGTCTTCAGAGCCGCCAACTCTAATAAAATGGCAATATGCTGCTTTGAATTGATCTCGCCCGAGTACAGAGAGAGTGTCACGCCGCTGGGGACGTCAGGGTCCGTGACGCCCGCCGCTTTTACCAGCTCCATCTCCCTGTCGCGTGCGTGCCGCTCGAGGGTGGCCGGTGGCCGCGTATATATAAAGCTGCGCTGCTTGCGCTCTCGTTCATTCATTCCCATCCCAGGCTCAGGTCTCCGAGCACGGCACACGACCAGTGAAGCCGCCCGCTCCGCGGCTTGCGAGCAAAAAGCAGGAGCTGGTAGCTTCTTGTAGCTCGTGGCCGGTAGCTTCTTTTAACAGCTGCAGCGGCAAATGGACGCCGGCGACGCCATGGAAAAGGGCCAGCGCTCGTCATCGCGGCTGCCAGAGGTACGCCGTACGCGCTAGCTCCAGGAGCTCCTATTCATTTTCATTGTCCAGTGAAGTAACATATACAGAAGCGTCCCCGCTTCCGTTTGACCGTTTGTACGCGCAACATATTGCAGAGGGGGGCTCCAAAGATTCAGGAGGAAAGCCTCACGGTGCCACTCATTCAGAACAAGAAAACCGGGAGCAAAGCACCGGCGGTGGTTCTAGGTGAGCTCTCCCTCTTCAGAGTTCAGACAGAGCCACCGAGACTGCTACTCTAGTTTCGACCTTTCTCTAGCTAGTATTAATACTAGCTGACAGACTGAACACCGAACGTCTTCTCCAGGATTCGAGTGCCTGGAGAGCACGGCGTTCAATGGCATCGGCACGAACCTGGTGGTGTACCTAGAGACCGTCCTGCACGGCAGCAACGTAGCCAGTGCGTCCAGCGTCACCTCGTGGTTCGGCACCAGCTACCTGACCCCGATCTTCGCCGCCATCGTCGCGGACACGTTTTGGGGCAACTACAACACCATCCTCGTCTCGCTCCTCGTCTACCTTCTTGTGAGCATATATTACTGCTATTTTTTTTCGATTCCAAATCCTAATCATCAAGCGAGCATATGCTTAAGCTTAGCTCTTTGCGATCTGGTCGGCGCGGCCGCAGGGCATGATGCTCGTCACCTTCTCGGCGTTCCTGCCGGCCACCGAGCTCTGCGGAGTCGGGCCCTGGTGCCACCCCATGCTCGGCTCGCGGAACGTGGCGTTATTCCTCGGCCTCTACCTCGTGGCCTTCGGCAGCGGCGGCGTGCGCGCGGCGCTGCTGCCGTTCGGCGCGGACCAGTTCGACGGCGACAACGCCGTGGACCGGGAGCGCAGGATGTCCTTCTTCAGCTGGTACTACATCTGCGTCGACTTCGGCATGATCGTCTCGGGCGTCTTCATCGTGTGGGTCCAGCAGAACGTCAGCTGGGGCCTCGGCTTCGGCATCGCCACCGCCTGCATCGCCCTCGCCTTCGGCGGATTCGTGCTCGCCACGCCCATGTACAAGCGCCGGATGCCCACCGGCACGCCGCTCAAGAGCCTGGGCCAGGTCGTGGTCGCCGCGCTCAGGAAGGCCAGCCTCAGAGTCCCCGCGGACGCCAGCCTCCTCTACGAGGTCCACGACAAGATCGACGAGCAGCCCAGGATCACGCACACCGACGAGTTCGGGTTCCTCGACAAGGCGGCGGTGGTCGTGGAGACGGACCTGGACCTGGAGGAGGTGACGAACGACGCCGACGCCGCGGGGTCGTCGTGGAGGCTCTGCACGGTGACGCAGGTGGAGGAGCTCAAGATCCTGCTGCGCCTGCTCCCGATATGGGCGACCAGCATCGTGCTGTCGGCGGCGTACGCGCAGCTGAACACCACGTTCGTGCAGCAGGGCGGCGTGATGGACATGCGGGTGATGTCGCTCACCGTCCCGGCCGCGTCCATGGTGTCCTTCGAGGTGCTGTGCGTCCTGGCGTGGGTGCTCATCTACGGCTCCGCGGTCGTGCCGGCGCTCCGGGCCATCTCCCCCGCCCGCGGCGAGCCGTCGCAGCTGCAGCGGATGGGCGCCGGGCGGCTGCTCATGGCGTGCGCCATGGCCGTGGCGGCGCTGGTGGAGACGAAGCGCCTCGACGCCGCGGGCCGCGGCGAGTCCGTCAGCATCGCGTGGCAGATGCCGCAGTACTTCGTGCTGGCCGGCGGGGAGGTGTTCTGCTACATCGCGCAGCTGGAGTTCTTCTACAACGAGGCGCCGGAGACGATGAAGACCATGTGCACGTCCTTCGCGCTGCTCACCGTCGCGCTGGGGAGCTACATGAGCTCGCTCATCTACGCCGTCGTGGACGCGTTCACGGCGACCGGCGGCCGGCCCGGCTGGATCTCTGACAACCTCAACGAGGGCCACCTCGACTACTTCTTCTGGACCATGGCGGCGCTGTGCACGCTCAACTTTGTTGTGTACAGTGGGTTTGCCAGGAACTACAAGGTCAAGACGGTTGTGTCATGATCCTGCCACCGCCAGCGTACACGAAAAGGGTCCAGTTAGTCATGCAGTGGCCAGTGGGTGTTGTTAGATTTTAGGGTTTGCTACTGCTAGGGGGCGTAGATCAGGGTTAACAAAACCGGTATTAAACCGGCGCCCGGGAATGATTTCCCAGCGGTTTTGTTTTCAAATTTCATTCTAAATTAAAAAATTTGATATTTTATAAAAACGGAATAAATTTATTATACAAGACTAAATCTTTTTCTGGTATATCTTATATTATTTTAATTTTGAATTTCAAATTAAATATTTGTAGGTAAAAACAGTGAAAACCGATAAAACAACAAAAATCGACGAAAATTATCTGTTCGCCGCAGAGAAATCTCCAAAAACCGTTTTATTTAAATTTAAAAATACAAATTGTCAAAAAAATAAAAAAAACTACATAAAGCGATTTACCATCGATTTATAGTGGTTTATCGTCGGTTTATAGCGATTTACCGGTGGTTTTCACGCTTTACCGTTTTTTAATTGAAATTGCCAAACTAGCCGATTTTAACGTTTTTAGTGGTTTTCCAGCGAAAAAACATTACCAGCAATGTGTGGTTTGTATACAGAAAAACGGTATGGTGAACCCTGATGTAGATGCGTACACGAGAATTCAAAACACATTATTCTGTGCTCTCCGTGGTGGCGATGGGCCAATGACGTCCATCATTTTTTTGGTTGCTTTATGCCCCGTTTGTTTCGTTGGAATTCAATTCCATTTTTATAATTATAATTTAGATAAAACTAATTAAGTTTATATATTTATATATGTAATATATTTGTATATTATCCTAAACCATATGAGAGAGATAGTTATATACTACATTTATGTTATAGCGAAACAAGTAGAAGAGTGTGCTATAAGTTGTATATCAGAAAAATAATATGTAAATCTATAAAATCAATTTCTATTTCTCACCACATGAATTTTAGATAGGCTTATATGATAACTTTGAAAAGTGGTGGAATATTACGTTCTAAAAAAATAGGCAAAATTAGGTGGTGGACACAAAGAAAAGGTGGCCTCGGCCACAACACATCAAAAAAACTTGGCTTTGAACGGACACACTAAAAAGTTACTTTTATTAGGTACCGGACACTCCACCTTTTATTATAATCATTTTTAATAGAAGCTACATGAAAAGACAAAATTGCCTCTGCCTATTCTCTCCTTTCCTCCGCTGAAACTGGATCGCAAAAATGAATCACCCGCTGCTCGCGCCGTCCAGGTGCTCCCGCCGATAGGTTCGTCGGCTCCCTCCATCCGCCGTGTCCTGCTGCCGCACCTCCCTGCTCCAGGCGCACAGGGTCGACACCTTCACCAGTGCCCCAGGCTCAGGCCGGTTCCTGCGTGGGAGGCGACGTGTCACGGCGGCGGCACCTGCTCGTGGCAGGGCGGAAGCACCCAGGAGATGGAGGAACCTCCACGATTCTTCAGCGATATTTTTGCAGAGAACCACGCCGATCTGTCATGGGTTCTCGACGGGTAATATTCTTGCCATTTTCCCCTAGAGTTAAGGTAATTGTAGGCTTGATTTTGCAAAGGAAATCATACCCTAGTTCGTCCTGTTCATATTTGTGCCCCCTGTATGTGTAGGGTGGATCCTAATTCGTCCTACAGGCTTGCTGTTCAAGCAGGCGCTTATGTCAAATTAACTGATGATGATGGTCGTGAATATTGTAAGGCATGCAACATTCTTGCTTGTTTCAGATAAAGAAGATGCCTTTTGAACACACTTGTCAAAGCACAGGGAAAGTTGAGAAGAACTGCATGGCAACAAATCATTGGGTCAAGGATCGAGTTCTAGATTGGCTTGCAAAGGACAATAAGGTTGGAGCTAAAGAATTAAAGAAAAGGCTAGAGGAGCAGTATCATCTGAAATTGTCATACTGGGTAGTTTGGGATGGAAGAAAGAAGGCTTTGGAGCAACTCAAAGGGAAGTGGGATGATAGTTTTGAGTGTATTTTCAGTTTCAAGACAGAGGTGGAGAAGACCAATCCAGGCAGTTTGGTAGACATTGAATATGAGAAAGTTGGGAAGAAAGTGAGGTTTATTAGAATGTTTGTTGCGCTAAAGTCATGTGTGGATGGATTTTTAAATGGTTGCAGGCCTTTCCTTGGTGTGGACTCTACTCATTTGACTGGGAAATGGAAGGGTCAACTTGCATCTGCTACTGCTATTGATGGGAACAATTGGATGTTTCCAGTGTGTCATGGTGTGTTTGGATCAGAGACAACTGACAATTGGGAATGGTTTTTTAGTAGGCTTCATCAAGCAATTGGATCACCTCCAGGCCTAGTGATCTCAACTGATGCAGGCAAAGGAATTGATTCAGCTGTTACTAAAGTGTTCAAAAATGGGGTTGAGCATAGAGAGTGCATGAGACACTTAGTTGCAAACTTCCAAGAGCCTATGAAAAGTCTGTAAAACCAATGACAGATAGGAATCAATGGCCTAAGATGGACCCTGGATTCAAATTATGCCCCCCAATTTTGAAAAGGGCAGCCGGTAGACCAAGGGAGAGAAGGTACAAATCAGTTGCAGAAGGTGGCACTGGAAAGAGATCCACAAGATGCAAAAGGTGCAAACAGCTTGGCCACATGGAAAAAACATGCAATGAATATGTTTATGAATCTGATGCACCACCACCTGCCCCTCCAAAGCCAAAAAGAAAGAGAGCCAAGAAAAATGTCACAGTGGTGCCATCTAGTAGTGCTACTAATCCAATACAAGAACAGCCTTCACTCGATGAACCATTGTAAGCTTTCAACTCAAACTTGAAACATATCTTACATAGCAGACCACTAACATGCATATCTAAACAATTTACAGTGCTACGCCAACAAGAACTATCACTTCTGTTTCTACACCAAGCCCTATGACAAGAAGGTACAAATGCAACTCCCAAAATTTGGCCATATTGTATTACTTCTTACTAAATTTCACTTAGTTCATCATTTAGTATGTCAAGGAGGTTGCTGCAACAAAATCCATCTACACCAACCAGCGCTATCACTCCTGTGCAAACACCTAGCCCTATGACAAGGAGGTATACGCCAATTATGTTTTTCTGGTTATTATCTTTAAAATAATTATTGACATGCTTTCTATCCATTTTAACCAAAAAAGGTTGCTGGAATTTGAAGCCTCCATAGAGCCTATTACCTGTGCAGCACTATCTCCTGTAGGCTTCTTGGAGAAGGGAAAGGCAAATAAGTTGAAGGTTGTCAGGTCTAAGAAAGAGTAGAGAGTGTCAGATCAGTACCATGTATAGTTTTGGTAGCATCAAGATGCCAGATGTGGCTTGAATCTGTGATTTCCTTTTGTTGAACCTGTTGAAGGACAGGGGTATATATGTCTTTTATAAATGTATTGATACCTGTTTGATGAGAATATGTTATAATATGTGTTATAGTGTCCAGCACCAAATTGCCATAGAGTAATAATGTGTTCTGTCAAAGACATGTTTCTTTAGTGTGTTGTGGCAAAGGCCACCTTTTTTCAGTGTCCAGCACCCAATTTCGCCAAAAAAATAACCTATTTTATTAGTAAGATTCTAATTCTTTAAAATGAAAAGAAACAAACGGGTCTTACTCTATTCGTCCTTCTTTTTTTGCAAATAAACTGTAACATTGGGTGTGCAACAGGACATCCATGGGCACACATTATGCTTCAGCAACAAAAAGAATGAAGTGCTGTTTCACGAATCACGAGAATCGTCGGTTCTGTTTGCTAATTGTTAGTGGTGTACGTACGTGTTTGTCCAATGCCACTCAATCGAGAGGATAAGCGCGAACAAGTTCATAGCCCTTTTGGGCCATCGAATGCACGTGTAAATGTTGGGCCAAGATGTTTTGGTACATCCGTACATGTAGGCTTGTGTTTGACGTACGAAAGCCTCGTGCAGCACTATAAGAGCAAGTATGATAATAAATTGATGTAGATACACAGTAAGCGATATCACGTCAAATTTATAGTGATATAGAAAAAAGATAAGTTGAGAAAAAGGACGAGCTGCTCACTAGTAGTCAATTGAGACGGAGAGTGGGCTACATGCGAACTTCAAGTCTCTATGAGAGAGGTGGACTCAGTATTAAATATACAACTTATATTATGAGATGTTATTATATGAGTACCCTTTTAGTTGGTTATATATGACATAACAACATCATAAAGCTTGTTGTGGGCTATGTTATTAAACTTGCTCTATGACGGTCAGAATTAACTAGTTTGACCTATGATCTGTTCAGATTAATGAGGCTTTTCGTCGGTCACTTAATAAAAATAATCTAGCTGCTTTGAATAAAGTAATAGTTAGAGTATTTACTATTCGTTTAACTGATCGAAGAGTTACTTTTGTGTAGGATCTTCTCCAGCAAGGTCAATTTACGGTCAATTTATATATATGGTATATATAGGGCTTTGGTCGCTCCGAACATTATTTCGAGAAACCACCCAATCTAGGTTTAAAACTAACTTTAAGGGTTAAAATTAACGAGGCTTTTCGTCGGTAATAATCTAGCTGCTTTGAATCAAGTAGTAGTTAGAGTATTTACTATTCGTTTAACTGATCGAAGAGATACTTTTGTGTGGGATCTTCTCCAACAAGGTTAATTTACGGTCAGCTTATATATATGGCTTTGGTCGCTCCGAATATTATTTCAAAAAACCAACCAGTCTGGGGTTTAAAGCTACATTTGAAGATTAATTTTTTATATGGTACTTAGTGCAACGGCCACGACGGAGGCCATGGCCGAGGGAGGATACCTCGCTACTGGCGCCTGAAGACCGATCATTCTCGATGCTACACCTAACAGGGATGAAAGCGAACATGGACGTGCAGTTCCTACCTGGAATCACAGTGTAGAGACCCCTGGTTCCGGTGAAGCGCAAACCGATGGCGGCGCTGATCGACGACGACGAATTCCCGGCGCCACGGTCGTAGATCCTGCCCAACGATGTTACGAATCGCTTCAGCACGCCTAGATGGACCACCACAGCGAACCCGACGACGGAGCGCAGACTAATCCGATGACCCGAGGGGTGGCGCGCCGATGATCCCATCGGCAATGCTTTTTCACCGGCGTCGATTACGCGGAGGGTTTCACTAGGGTGCGGACGGGGCACAGGTGGAAGGAAGGGTCGGCGCAGGGCATGACACAACTTATACCGCGAGTAAGCACCTGCCAGCGACGCGATTTCCGGAGGTGGTTGAGCTCTCCTCCGAATCTGTCGGGAGGATGGCGCTGATTGCCTGGCCCCATGTGGGCGTGTCACAGAGGAGAGGAGAGGAGCCAAACTGGTAGCTAGGGCCCGCATGAAAGGGAAACACGCGCGAAGGCTGATGCCGGGTCCCACCCGTCAGCGCGTGACCTAGCACGGTGGGAGTGATTGGGCCGGCCAATTTCGGCCCAAGTGCCTTCCCGATTTTATTTCCCTTTTCTTTTCTTTTTTTTCATTTCATTTCATTTCTTTTTTGTTTTAGATTCCAATTTTGAATTCAAATTTAATTGTGAACTTACACTCATATTAACTGTACAATTTGAACATAACATCATGGAAGGATTTTATTTATTTATATATATTTTGTTCTCTTTATTTTGTATAGTATTTTTCCTTCTTTTCTCCAAACTCTAAATTGCAAATTAGGTCTTAATTCCAATTTCGAACATTAATGTATTTCTATTAATATTAATATTATTATTATTAAATGCATACACAAATAAACTTCAACATGATGCATAGATTATTTGTGTGTCACTAGATAATTAATCACTTTAAAATTGATTGTTAACATGTTCTAATAAATATAGGTAAAACATATAAGGGAGATCAATTCTCTTCTTCTTTACAAATTGGGTATTACATTATGGTACTAAATTATTAGTACACAGTAGCATTGAATTGAGACTTTTGTATTGGCTATTATTGAATATTAATTTAAGCTAGGTCTACATTTATCCAACAATATAGGATAAAGAATTTTGATGACAAGACAAAATATCTTTTAGTAGAAATTAGAGTAGAATGTGTACGAATAGCCTCAGATGCAACAAGACCGGATTATATATAGGATAAAGAATTTCGATGACAAGATAAAATATTTTTTATTAGAAATTTAGAGCAGAATGTGTATGAATAGCCTCAGATGCAACAAGACCGGATCATATCGAAGAGATAAGGCCAAGTACGGCACGTCACGTGGCATCCTGTGGTTCGACTAACAAGATACAATAACCCGATAATGTGGGGTCCAGCGCATGGAAGTTTGAAATTGAAAGGCAGATCTGGGAACAGGCCCGCTCGAACGGTCAGATTCCTCGAATTCAAATCCGGGCGCGCTTTATTATTTTACGACCCCCCAGGGCCCAGGCCCCCACGCTCCCCGTCGTTCGTATTCGATGCGCACCTCAGTCCTCAGCTGAGCCGAGCGGAACCAGCTCGCACGAGAGGAGGCGGCCAAACGGAGAGGAAGTGAGACCGAGGTGAGAAACTGACAGGACAGGAGGACAATCGCCGCCGCCCGCAGCAAGAAGAGAGCATGGACTTCCTCACGCTTCCCCGCCGCGATCTGCAGGCGCTGTGCAAGCGCAACGGCATCCGCGCCAACATGACCAGTGCCGCCATGGCCGACGCCCTCCGCGCGCTCCCCAAGGTAAGCACTCTCGCTTGCTCTCCCCGTTACGCTCGTCGATTGCTAGATCTGGGCTGGAAAGTTAAATACTTCCTAGCTTACACGTTCCGTAATTCTGCTCCAGGTCGAAGGGATCGAGGAGTACGTTAAGGTTCTGCAGCCGGTCTCCGTGCTGCAAACGGCGGTTAAGCCGGTGAATGAGGAGCAGAAGCAGGAGAGTCCGCTTCCGCGTGGCCGCCGCGTCACGGCCCAGTCATCGGAGCCCATTGAGGCGGAGGAAGACAAGGAAAATGATGCAAAGCGACAGTCGAACAAAGAGGGCGTGCAGGTACCTGGCGTCGGGCGGCGTGGTGCCAGCCGTCGCGCTAGGCCCGTGCCTGCCGTGCCTCAGACGCTGGGCAAGGCAGTGGCGGAGGAGGATGGCCAGGGAGAGCAAAATCTGAAGCAGGAGGCCAAAAGGGATAGCGCGCCTGCTCCCGTCGTGGGCCGGCTCGCTCGGCCCTCGACTGTTGTAATCGCGCGGGCAGACGAGTCGGAGGTTGCAGGTGTGGAAGAGGAGCAGAGCAAGGAGGTGGTAGATGATGCGCTGGCCCTTGGCGTAGGCCGCCGCGGTGCCAGCCGCCGCGCTCGGCCGGCGCCTTCTATTGCTGCGCTAGCAGGCAATGTGGTAGAGGATGAGGAGCAGATAGTCCCTATCCCACGCGGCCGTCGTGTGAAGGCCCATGGAAACTCGTCTGAGCCTATCAGGTTGGACACCAGTTATGATGATGAAAAGGAGGAAGCGAAGCCCGTGGAGGAGCAAGACGACGCGCAAATCGTTGGCGTGGGTCGTCGCAGAGGTGCCAGCCGGCGCGCTCAGGCGGCGTCTGCTATAGCTGCGCCAGAAGCCAAGACAGAGGAGGAGCAGAAGGCCCCTATCACTCGCGGCCGCCGCGTCAAGGCCAAGTCGACCGAGCTTATCAGGCTGGACGACAGCAGCATGGAGAAAAAGGAGGACCCGAAGCCGGAGGAGGAGACGGGAGATGCGCCAGCAGTTGGTGCGGAGCGGCGCGCTCCTTCTCCTTCAAAAGCTCCGGCTACGAGGAGAAGCGGTGCAGCAAGCAAAGCCGAAGCAGGGGATGTGGCCGTGGAGGTAGTATCAAGCTTGGCCACTCGCCAGCGCAAGACGATGAAAGCAGCAGCAGCTGCTGCTGAGGCAGAGGAGAAGGCACCACGAAGGGCCACGAGGCGCGGCGCGGTGACGAGTACCCTTATGCAGCAGGAGCTACAAGAGAAACCACAAGGTGAGAAACTGGAGTGATTTCATCCCAATCAATTTGCACTAACTCAGATGATGCTTTTGTTGATATCAAGTTTGATGGTTGAGCCGACAATGATGTCTTCTCTGATGCAGAGGCTATAGGTGCAACAGATGAGGCCGCGAGGGCTCTACCCATCCGGCCTACTCGCCAGCGTAAGCCGACAATGAAAGCAGCAGCTGCTGCAACAGCACAGGAGAAGGCACCAATAGCCACGAGGAGGGGCGCGTTGATGACTCTCTTGCAGCAAGATGTACAAGAGGAACCAAAAGGTGAGGTCTGAGGAGTGTTTTCAGCCCACTTAATTTGCACCAACTGCGGTGCTGCTTTTGTTGATGCGAATTTTGATTGCTGAACCGGGTGTCCTCTCTGATGCAGAGGCTGTGGGTGCACCGGTTTCTCACCAGCGATGTGATGCTCTGGAAGAGACGAAAGAGGCTTTTGTTCCTCAAAAAGAAGAAATAAACGAGCTGGACGCACCGAAACAAGATGAAGATGAAGGTGAGAAATGCACGTGGTGTGCATGTTTCCATTTATGTACTCAAGCAGTTGCGGCTAGAGCTAATTATTAAGCCAGTTCAACTTTTAACTGCACTAAGAGGGTATTTTAATGTACTAAAACTAATAGTTAGGTACTAAAATTAGCCGAGATATCAAAACGGTCTAACTAATAGTTAAGCTATTAGCTACTTTTAACAGATTAGATAATAGTTAGCTAGTTATTTGTTTTAGTGTTAATTTCACTAACAATTTTTAGTCAACTAACTATTATCTTTAGCATTCAAACACCCTCTAACTAGTACGAACTTGATACCGTATTAAATTGCATGCTTTTAACTAATTCAACCTAAAGACGTGGGCAATTCACTTTATTTGAACGCCCCCCTCATGTTAAGTTAAAAAGCTTTACCATATTAAGTTGTCAACCAGCTTTACCTAAAAACTTAAGCCGATGGGAAGAGGTGGATGATTATAACACTAATATATATATTTGTTGTATTGAATTTTCAGACATGGTTATCATTGATGGTGAGAAGCTGATGGAAGAGACTCCAGCAGAAGATCCACCTGTGACCGATCAGGAACGCACGGGTAAATCAGAATTCCAAGAGCAGCAAGTGGACGATGAGGAGAAGTGTTTAGCAACCCTGGAGGAACCGCCGATCATTGGTCTTGTTTCAATGGTAACCGAGCAGCCATCTGAGGACGATGGAGGTGTCAATTTTCAGGATGGTGGAGGTTCCAGTGCGGCTCTGTTGGACAAGAATGCTGGTGAAGAGATAGAATTGGTGGCCGGCGTTCGGGCTCTGCAGGTACCATTGACAGGCAACGGAAGTGATGCCAGCCATGAAAGTGAAATGAGAAAGTTCAATGAAGTACTAACTGTCAGAGAGAAAAACAGTGAGGTTGATACACAAGAAGTCAGTAAGGAGATGGAACACACTGATATTGCTGAGTTGCAGGCTGACATTGTGGATGAGGCAGCTTTTCTTGATTGCTCGAGTATTGTCAACCTGGTTGCTGGAGAGGAGACCGAGGTGGTCAATACTGAAGACGGTCTTGGCTGTGAGGAGGATGGTGATGTTGACAAAGTGCTGCATGACTCTGTGGATGACACCATTCTTATTGATTGCTCAAGTGAGAATGTTGAAATGGAGAAGGCAGGAAACGTCACACGTGAGATGCCTGAGAACCAAGCTGCATTGGATGAGGATGTTGGTAAACCGAATGAAGTGGTTATCGGTGACAAGCCCCAAGACACAGTGACAGATAAAGTTGTTCAGGAGGGAAGGGAAGTACTGATAACTGATGAGATGCAGCAGGGGACAGCTGGAATGCATGATGAGATCGAGGATGATCAGTTTGAATCTGTTTTTGTTCAAGCTGATCAAGTAGTCACTGCTGACAACCTGCTGGAACAAGTGACAGATCGTGAAATTACTGTGGAGGAGAACACAGCACTGATAGTTGGTGAGAGACAACAGAGCACGGTTACAATGGATGAGGATGTTGTAGAGGACCATTCTGATACTGATGGTGATCATTCCAATGAACACATAGAAGCGGTAACTACTGTCAAAGTTCCAGAACTCAAGCTGATTGAAGATATTTTTGTTCAATCTGATCATGCAGTTGCTGCTGACAACCTACCAGAACAAGTGAGAGATTGTGGAATTACCATGGAGACCACATCACTGATAGTTGATGAGAAGCAACAGATCATGGTTACAGTGGATGGAGATCTTGTCATGGATGGTTCTGAAACCGATAATGTTCATCCTGATGAACAGATGGAAGTGGTAACTGCTGAAGAAGTGCTAGAGGACACAGGGATAACTGTTGAAGATGTTGAGGAGAAGCAAAAGAGCACAGTTACAGTGGATAAAGATGTCGTTGATGATCATTTTTTCAAAACTGATGATGTTCATGCCGATGAACAGATGGAAGCGTCAACTACTGATGAAGTACCAGAGCTCACAGAGGCAGATTACGAAGTTGTTGAGGAGAAGCAACAGAGCACATATACAATGAATGGAGGCATTGAGGATGATCATTTCAAAACCCATGTTGCTCATGCTGATGAAAAGAAGGAAGTTGTTGCTACTGATGTGCCAGAAGTCACAGGGACGGTCGGTGAAATTGAGGAGAAGACATCAGTTACAATGGATGGAGATGTTGTCTTTGATCATGCAGATGGACAGAAGGAAGTGATAGTTACTGAAGTGCCAGATGAAGTCACAGTGACTGGCGATGAAGGTGTTGAGAGAAAAGCAGCTGTGATTACTGAGGCCATACCAGATCACGGGACTGCCCCAAGTATCGCACATACAATGAATGGGTGTGTCAAGGAAACCCATTTTGGTGATGGCAATGAGCAGAAGAAAGTAATCACTGCTGACATAATCTCGATACCACAAGATGATTGTGTCCGGAAGGAGAATGCATCCAGCATAGATGTCGCAGAGTCCCTGTCCAGCAACAAGTCATCAGGGTGCAAGAACAGCAGTGAGAAGAACACTACTGAACCCATGGCGGTGCTAAAAGATAAGGGACTAAAAGCGACCAAGAAACCCGTGGATTTGTTAGCGCTTAGCCTAGGGAAGCTTAAAGCCAAGCTCAAGGATAGGCTGAACGCCGAGAAGGTAATGAACCATGCGATTCCGCTCCAGCTATATTATTATGTACCCTTTCCTTTCCGTGTATGATTTGGGTACTGATCTGGCTTGGTAACGTGCAGAAGAAAGAAGCGAAGAGGCTGGCGCTTGCCAGGGTGGACGAGAACGTTTGCCGATCGATCCCACGCAAAGGGGCAGGGCAGCAGCGGAACCTGAATCTGCAACAACACTAACCCAGGGAAGAAGCTGGCTCTGAAGTGTGTGCGTGTGCGTCCATCTAGCACCTGTGGTGAAACCATGGTTTCTCCTTTACCCGTCGGCTAGGCATCTAACTTATGTGTGATTTGCGTGTTCGCTTGGAGATGAGGCCTACTAAACCGATTCGGCTGTGTTTTATCAGGTCCAATCGTAGGTCCCAGTACCCAGCATTGTTTTGGCCTGTGTGTGAGGCCTGCTTGTGTGTCGGTTGACTTGTCTTATTTCGAACTCGTTGAGAAAGGCTGCTTGCTTTTTTATATCTCGTGCAGTAACAAAGTAGTGTCAGATTGTATGGAAATGCGCCTCGCTTGCTCGTTGTTTATATCTGGTATTAGAATGCTTAGCTGCCAGTATGTGGTGGAGACGCAAATTGGTAATTACTACTTGGATACACAGTTGAGCAGGGTGCTGTCAGTTCAGAAATCGGTCGGAAGAGAGCTACTCTGCTTGATGATTTCTTGTACTGCTCCGATAGTAGTAGTTGTTTGAACGTACTGCACACTCATGTGGGCGCCTGAGTGGTGTGCTATAGGGATTGATTTGAGTCGCGGTCACGGAATAAAGGAAGCTAGTTCTAGTGGTTATCGATCATATGAACCGCAAGTACTTGTATAACGCTGATAACGACACCGGTACATCACAGGCACACACATCTCCTGCTTGTTCTTATTACAGGCACGAGCATGACGTTGCCAGGACTCTCCCTCCCGGCCGCCGCCCTTGTATCAGCAGTGTGGGCTGGCAGCGTCGCGTCGCGTGGGCGTGGCGCGGTTCAGGCGACGGGGGGCGGCTTCTCGACGTCCTCGAGCGGGCGGAACCACACCTTCTGGTCCAGCACCGTGCCTCCTGCTGCAGCCGCATTCGCGGCGGCAGCGTCAGCGGCGACGCCCAGCTGGTTGGTGTCCACCGCCGCCGGGCCGAACACGCCGGTCTTGGGGTGGGGGCTCCAGTACTTGTCGGGGCTCCCCGCGCCGCCGATCACATCGTCCGGCACGAACGCCGGGCGCACCTGCTCCTCCGGGTTCTTGTCGTACGACGAGGCGTGCACGGCCCTCCTGCGTTACGGAACGAAACACGCGATGCAATGCAATGAGGGGCGGTGAGCAAACGCAACAAGAGCTGGAAGTGATGTTCCTTCTTTTTTCTCAAGAATCGATAGGACCCAACAAAATCGTTGCTAGGAGTACACGTCAGGATCAGGTTCCGCGCACGGGTACGGCTGCACATGGGCGGGCGCATGAAACCCGGATTGCTAATAATGCCTGGGCCAACCTGCAGCAGAAGAGGACACGTGGGTGGGGGCCGAGGATAATTGCGAGGTCACAGCCCACAGGCCAGCCAGGTGGACCTCCGTTCCGTCGCACTCCATAGCTTACCGTACCACGCCTGGTCCCGACCCCACCGTCATCGAGCCATGGCAGTTGGCAGAGCAGAGGGTGGATGGACGACAACTGCCGCGCACCAGAGTACCAGACCCATCAGGCCCCGGCGTGGCTTGGCTTTGAGGACGTGCACGTCCTGCGTGCCTCCAGTTTGAGGATGTGCACTTCCTCTCTCTCTCTCCGCGGCTACCATGCGAGTCTTGCAGATTTGACAGTTTGAAGTGGGCAGAAAATCAAAATCTACTGTGTGTGGTACTCGCAAAACGCCCGAAAAGAACTAGGAAAGTGGATTAAACAAGCTGGTGATGGTCCCAAAGCAGACAGTTGCCATGTCTACGACTCTACGTAGAGTCGTAGTCGTAGACCATGGGAGAGAAGATAATAGTAGCTCCTCCTCCTACAGTTGGCAAATTCCAGTAGATTTTCTGCCGAGCAAAATCTTGCCACCAGCAGCAGCACACACATTGAGAATCAGAGTCATCCACAGAGCTAAGAAGCAAGCAAGCAAATCGCTCTGCTCTGCTGCAACTACCACAGGAACTTGGATTGGACCAACTTAACAAGAACGCGCATCCTAAAAAAAAACACAGTAGTTCTACTAGCACAGACGAGCAAACCGAAAGAGAATGAACCACGGGGCGAAACCGCGTTCGTGTTGCCGTCGTCCCAGTACCTCGGGGAGGCGGCCTTGCCGGCCAGGACGCGGCTGACGAAGCTCCCAGCGATCGCCCGCCCCTTGGAGCTAGCCGCTGCTGCCATGCAAAAGATCGATCGTTCGGGGGCGGAGGAAATCCACCACACCCAACAGTGGAAGCGCTGCGCTGTGCCGCCGGCGAGGCCGAGGGAGAGAGGTTGAAATGATGATAGTAGTCACCACACCCACCGGCTGCCCCCATTTTATAGCGCCCGAGCTAGCCGGTGCCGGCACACCGTCGTACAGCGCCTGCTATTGCTATTGCTATTGCTATTGGCTATTGGGGAGCAGCACTGACGGGCAACCTCTGCGGCTTCTGATCGGAACGGCCAGCTGTGCGTCCACCTCTAGTACCCTACCAACGGCCAGCGGCATCGCTGTCCCAAGAGAGAGACCGCGCCTCGCCTTGGGACCTCCATCAACGTTGGGCCGTCTGATCTGAATCTGATCATGTTTACTCCTACTACCACTTATCATTGTGCGGTTTTTACCCCCCACCCCACTAGAAACGGTGCTATGCATGTGTCATTTCTAGCGCTGGTAAAAAGCTGAAAAAAATTGCTCTGGTCGTGGGCTAAAGTGGCGCACGTATAATGCAGCATTGTATGTTTCGCCGTCGTGTCTTATTTTAAGGAATCACGTTATTCAATTCGTGGCGGGGGACACTGGACGGTGCACGGTTTGACTAGCAGCCTAGGAGGCAGCGGAGAGATACAGATGGAGCATGAGCTGGAAATCACGTTATTCAATCACGTTATTGTATGTTTCGTCGAGCCATCCATGAGCATGAGCTGGAAATTTCCCTAGGCGATAATAAAATTCCGTAGATAAACGGACCCTCTTCTAGAATTGTTCGTGGAAATGAAAAGGAGAATGCCTGTGTATCTATATATATACTATATTATATTTAGTATCATTAGATAGATAGTTACATTTATTTTTATATAATATTTTTTTGTTGTTGTTAGAGATATAAGTACAAAACTAGCTAATTTTTAGAAAAATAATTGGTATGAAAAATAGAACGACATTTATTTATAACGGAAGGAGTAGAAGACAAGCGTGCACGGTACCACCAATTAGCATAAACCTACGAGGATCACCGACGAGATTCGCCGGCATACTGAATGGAAGAAAACAACCAGTTGGCCATATATAATGCTCTTTGTCGTGACAAGCAGGCCAAAATAGCCAATGAGCTAGAGATGTCCAAATGGGCCGTGCCCATCGGGCGGCCCGTGGCACGGCACGGTTTTGGCCCGTCACGAACACGGCACGGCCCGGTGGTTGACGGGCTCGGGCCGGCACGGCCCGTTAGTCGGGCCGGGCTTGGGCCGCTGCCGTGGCACGCCGTGCCGGCCCGAGCACGGCCCGGTTTTTTTATTTTATTTTTCAGAGCATTTATTTGTATATTAGAAGCAACTTTAATAGATTAGACACAAAATAAGTTTGGTTTAGTTGGCTAGAGTGGTGTAGCTAGGCATTCCAATGCTCCAACCAAGGTTCGAATCCTAGCAAAGTGAATTTTCTGTCTTTTTTTTACTTCATTTTCTTCCCACCCGGTCAAAGCACGGCGTGCCTTAACGGGTTGCGGGCCGGCCCGACACGGCCCGGCTATGTGCGGGTCGTGCCTGGGCCTGGGATGTGGCACGGTGGCCCAGCCCGGCACGGCCCGTCAACCTAACGGGCTGAAACGTGCCGGGCCAAAACGTGTCGGGCCGAAGGCGGGCCCGTGCCGGGCCGGCACGGCCCACCCGTTTGGACATGTCTACAATGAGCTCGCCGGATCTCGTCGCCGTTGCGGCTCTGTGCACTGTATAGATGTCCAAACGGGTCACCCGGCACGGATCCGGCCCGAACCCGTTTCGGCCCGGTACGAATAGGGCCGGGCCAGGCACGGCCCGTTGATGCTTCGGGCCGGGTCGGGCTGGCCCACGTGCCTAGAGACATGCCCAAACCCGGCACGCACAGGGAAAAATCGTGCCGGGCCGGCCCGTTGGCCCGGTGGGCCTCAACGGACCGGGCCGGGCACTAGCCCGAACCAACAGTAGAACGGTATATAAATACATATATTTAACATAATTAATCATATATAATAACATATTATTTATATATATTAAGACAACAAAATATTTATGTATGCATTTTATATTTATGTATGCATTTTATATATGTTTGGCCGCGTATTTAGTATTTACATACTATGAGAGAATTAAATGTATTTACATATTTAGTATTTACATAAATATGCGGGCCGCCGTCGTGCCGACCCATTTATCGTGCCGGGCCGGGCCAAAGCACGCGGGCCGCCGTATGTGCCCATACCCGGCCCGCTAAACGGGCCGTGCCGGCCCGGGTCCGTAACCGACCGTGCCGGGCCGTGTTTGGACCAGGCTAAATTCGTGCCGTGCCACGGGCCAAACGGGCGGCCCGCACTGTTTGGACATCTATAGTGCACTGTGCTCACCTGGAATTTTGGGTGCATCCTCCCCACTGAACTGTACTGTAGTACCGTATAGAGTGGTCGTACTCTCTTCGTGTGTAGAAAGCAATACAATATTAGCACATAGAATCAATATCATTTTCAATATCTTTTATTTTATTACTTATAGATTAAAAAAATATCGATGGTTCTAGTGTTACATAAACGTGAATTGATATGCATGCAGCCCATGGTTGCACTGCATTTTGTTTTTCTTTTGGCAAGTGTGAGTAGTTAGCGGGGCCGGGCAGGGCAGGACGTTAGAATATGCCGTTCCAGATGCTGGATCAGCCCCGACCAACCATCGGCCCGCGCCAGCGCGTTCCGCGTCGGTCCCCACGTGCCGTCCCCGTGTGCGGACGGGCGCCATGTGGATCAGATCGACACCGGAGCAAATAATGCAATGGGTTGTGTCCAACCAAAGCAACCCTCTCTTTCGTTTTTTTACGTTTTGGGGATTGAAAATTTTATAGTTTTTTTT
This sequence comes from Zea mays, assembly GCF_902167145.1. Taxonomy (NCBI): domain Eukaryota; kingdom Viridiplantae; phylum Streptophyta; class Magnoliopsida; order Poales; family Poaceae; genus Zea; species Zea mays. Next base: position 142,911,752 of record NC_050105.1, read on the forward strand.
ACTGTTCTGGCTGAAGGAGAATAGGAGATGCCGGAACGAAAAGACCAGCAAAGCGTTGGGCCAGCCGGCGGCACGCTGCATACACACACACAGGCATAGCCGGAGGCCTCTCAGTCAGTCCGTCGGCCGTCGGCAACGTCACTCTCTATCTCTATCTGCAGGAGCTAGCACTACCAATAGCCAAGGCAGAGGCCCGGCCCACCTACCGAAGTCCGAAACCTCGCCAAGCGGCACCAAAAAAACGCAGCCAATCGAAACCCTACGTCCGCCGCCAGCTTCAAGCTCCCAGAGACCAAACCTTCCCTCCCTACACACTAACCCACACCAGCCGCCGGCCAGCAGCAGCCATGCCGCCCAAGTTGGACCCCTCGCAGGTGGTCGAGGTATTCGTCCGCGTGACGGGCGGCTAGGTCGGCGCGGCGTCGTCGCTGGCGCCCAAGATCGGCCCGCTCGGCCTCTCCCCGAAGAAGATCGGCGAGGACATCGCCAAGGAGACCGCCAGGGACTGGAAGGGCCTGCGCGTCACCGTGAAGCTCACGGTGCAGAACCGGCAGGCCAAGGTCTCCGTCGTCCCCTCCGCCGCCGCCCTCGTCATCAAGGCGCTCAAGGAGCCCGAGCGGGACCGGAAGAAGGTCAAGAACATCCGGCACAGCGGCAACGTCGCCCTCGACGACGTCGTCGAGATCGCCAGGACCATGCGCCCCAGATCCATGGCCAAGGAGATGGCCGGCACCGTCAAGGAGATCCTCGGCACCTGCGTCAGCGTCGGGTGCACCGTCGACGGCAAGGACCCCAAGGACCTGCAGCAGGAGATCGATGATGGTGAGGTCGAGATCCCCTCCGCTTAAAGGTGAGCACGCCAGCTCTTTCTTCTTTCATTCATTGCTATGCGGGATCGCTAAAATTTAGACGAGACCAATGCTAGTGCTACCAAATGAAACATCGATTTTTTTTAGATTCTGTATTTCTGGTATTGCGTTGCGTTTATATCTGGAGGTAAAACTCGAATTTTGTCTGGCCTGATAATCAAACTTGTTCTCTTAGTGGTCAGGGAATATTGACACACTTATCAAGAGGTCTGTTTCTCGTTAACACAGATACTAAGTCCTGCTATGTGGCTTTTCGGAGGTCTAGATTGCCATTCTAGTTCAGTTCTGTGATGGCAAGTATTTTCCTCATGTTTTTTTTCACTAGGGCAATTACATTTGCAGCACCAGCATCCCTAATTTCTCTCTGCTGGCATTAAAATACATCACATTAAAATACAAAATACATAATAATGGCATTAAAATACATCACATTAAAATACATCATACCAAACATATAAACAAAATACATAATAATAATTTACACATTAAAATAAAATCCTAGGAACATGAATCATGAATTTTGGAGTTATATATTTTAATATATGAATTTCCAAACGTTTTATGTGCTTAAAATAGGATTAAGTGGGAAATAAATTTTTTTTACTGTTTTCGTGACAAAACAGAGACTCTTTGTGATAAACAATAATATTACAAAATTTTAGAAACTGCAATGAGTTAATTTGGAGTTCATATGAATTTTCTATGGAATAAACAAGTTTCTATCAATTATTTATACATTAAAAATCTATTTCTATTTTATTTTCTCCGATTTTCGAGTTGTTTGGACTGGGCCTCAATTTCTGGAAAGCGCAGGGGGCTAGTTGTAAGAATCTCTAAGACACAGAGCGCCCCACAAATGGACGACGAGTTGAATCTAAAATAGCATAGGGTCTCTTTTGCAGTTTTACAGGGCCGAATGGGTATCCTTCGTTCAGAGTCGTCCGATCGACAACCGAGGGTTCCGATTAGATCAAGCCCACACCCGAATCGGTATGCGATGCTATGCGTTGGATTGGGAATCAACGACGCTGATTTAATTAAATGAAACGATGTATTTCCCCCTCTGATCCTAGGCGCAAGCTGACACATCAACGACTAGGGTTTTACAATGCCCAGATCCGATCCCTACCCTCGGATCTCTAATCGACGGTCAGGATTCCATTACTGCAAAGGGGTATGCCATTCTAATCTTGGCCTTCAAACGCAGATCTAACGGGCACGATAACCCTCAGCCTTTCCTCGACGCGGTGGCACGGCGACAACTTCGCACCGACGGCGGCGCCATGGCCGGCGATCGCATCGACCCGATTGCCGACCCTAAACTTTAATCCGAAAGCAGCAGCACGAAGCGGTAACAATATGGTATCGCGTAGGATGCTACTCATCGAGATTCGCAGAGCTGAACCGGCCACCCACGGCGCACGGCGAAAATCGAAATCCGGCGACGAATTTCAGACACCACCACGATCGCCACCTCCCCGGACGGCCACGAAACCTTCACCAGACACCCCGCAAAGCTCCCGGACACGACTCATGTGCCTGGTCCTTTGGCGAAGATGGTAATGGCGCTGGCGCACGATTCCTGGTCGCAGTTCAAGCCTAAGCCTCCTGTTCTTGTCGCGATTGCTAGATTAAAGGGGGCAATGGGTGCAGAGGTTTGTGGGGTCATGTCTTATAGGCTAACGGCTCGAACCGGCGAGAAACCTAGGCGTGGGGCGAGTTCACCGGAGATTACGGAGGTCGCGTAGCGAATTCTGTTGGCGTGGGAGCGATTGATCTGACGGCTTGGTCCCATCGGTCACGGAAGGAGCGATGAATGCGGGTGCAAGAGGGAATAGCGGGCAACGGCTGACAGTTGGGCCCCGCGCGTAAGTGAGTCCGGGCGGGCGTGGTGACGTTGGGCTGGTGCAGAGGGTTTTCCCTGGTGGGCCAAAATGGTGACCGCGGCCCAAGTAGGCTATTCTTCCTTTTTTCTTTTTCTTTTTATTTTCCATTTTCTTTTCTTGTTTTCTTTTCCTTTAAATTTTCAAATTCTTAGTTTAAATACCCATTTAAGTTCAAACTTCCTAGCCAATTTCTTTTCTCATTAAATTCTCACCTTTGACATGATATGGATGAATTCATCCAATTTTAATATTTAGTTTTTTTATCACTAGCGCTCTTTTTTTGTTTTCTAACTCAGATTCCAATTTAAGTCTTGAATTCCACTTGGGACACTAATATGTTTCTATTTAAATTACTTTTATATAGTCACCAAATGCACACACTAATAAAATCCAGCATGATGCAAGTTTTAGTGGCATACATTTTTATTAATTATTTGTTTCCTAATAAAGTGTTCACATGTGATGATACATAAAGGTCAAACTCTCATATAGATAAAGAGAAATTGTTTTCTCTATTTATATTATCTCTAACAAATTACAAATTAGGTATCACACTGGTCGAGCAGGAGAGGGGCGCTATGCAGTGCGCCGGGAGAAGCAGGGCACGACCATGGGGAGAGCAGGGCGAGGGGAGGTGGAGCTGAGGGGCCCACGCCCATGGAGGCCCTGCTCCTGCGCTGGCGTGCTGCTGCATGGGCGCCGAGCACAGGGGGCAGAGGAGACGAGGGGGAGAATGGAGAGGGCATCAGCAAGGGGCTTCAACAGTGGAGCGCTTGGCCAGGGAGAGAGGCCAGCGCCATGGGAGGAGTGTCGCTGCACTGCTCTACTGTGGGAGAAAAAAACAGTGAGCGACTGAGCTGGGGAGGGAGCTTGTCCGCGCCTGGGGAAGGGAAAGGAGTGGCGCTGGGCGGAGGAGGGGAGGACGCCATGGGAGGAGCTCGACGGCATGGGAGCTTGGAGCTCGGCTCCCTGCTTGCTGCTGCGCGAGGGAGAAGGAGCATGGGGCGTCGAGCAGTTGGAGGAGAGAGCTCGCGGCCAGGGGGTAAGAAGAAAGGGGCGCCGTCGAGGGAGGTGCAGAGTTGCTGCACGACAGGAGGAGGAAGAAGACAGGGAGTGCGTGTCGGTTGAAAGAGAAGAGGGAGAAGGGTTGTGGCGGCTAGGGGTAGGGAGTGGTAATTTTCTCCAACTTGCAAGGGGAGGCCTCATATTTATAGACATGTGAGGGCTAGGGTTTTTAGTGGGCTAGGTTGGGCTGGCCCAAAACACTCAATTTGAGCCGTGCTAAATAATTTTCCGGAATAAAAATGCTTCTGCGGATTACGTCTGTGCAAGGACAGAGCGAGCTGGTGCTCGGTCGGACAGAACGAAGGATTATCCATACTAGGATTTTGATTTGTTTAGCGTCACTCGGAAAATAATTCATCGCACCCAATTAGGAATAAAATGAATTGAGATCGATTGGTTTCAGATTCATGTTCCTTGCTCAATCGGGTTGGGTTAATAAAAATCATTGCCGCTGTCGATTTTTGAATTTCGGATCGAACGCAGAGGTATTAAGCCGAGTCGGATAAAATTGATTAGTGGACGACATATTGAGTATTCCGTTTGAGAGTACCGACTCGGATTAAAATAGTCGGACATCGATCGAGGTTCGAGGAGTCGGACTCGGGCACAGATCAATTAACAATAGTCGAGAGTTTGATTAAATGGGCTTTAGATGAGATTTACAAGTCGAGAATGATTTTCGAGTTTGCATTCGCGCTGAGAATAGAAGTTTTAATAGGCTCCAAATTTGGCCTTCTGTGAGATTGAATAACTTCGAATTCGTTGAAATGTGAATGAATAGTATGGATAATCAGAGACATACGCAAGCGAGAAATAGAAATTTTCACTGAGCATCCGAGATTAGGATGAATCTCCCGTCATAACACGAAATAGACACCTGGGTGTCACGAATAGAGGGGATTATAGGAAACCTAGAATCACAAAAGGTTATTAAATAGCCCAATGAGGTTTTCATCTACTAGTTTTACTCTAATACCCTCTCGTGCTAATATAGTGCCCTTAACATCAGGGAAACGTCATTTGTGATTTAAAATGTGATCTATTGTATTTAATTCTTTATATTCCAACTTTTAGCAACTGTATGGTGGAAAAAACGTGCCTTACAACCTTAACCTATGTTTGGACACTTCTATCACGCAATTTGGCTAAATTTTGCATGATCTTTATTTTATTTTGAGAAATAATGTGGCAAATTGATGTGTGGTGTTTTGCTTGAGTGGACATAAATAGAGGGGATTATAGGAAACCTATTATCATAAAAGGTCATTAACTAGCCTTCTAACGTCTTCATCCACTAGTTGTACTCTAATACCCTCTCATACGAATTCAATACCCTCAACATCATAGAAAACACTATTTTAAGTTTCAAAGTTAATATATTCTTTTGAATTCTTTATATTCCAACTTTTTAGGAACTGTATGGTGGAAAAAAGGTGCCTTACAACCTTAACATATGTTTGGACAGATCTCTTACGTAATTTGGCTAAATTTCTCATGGTCTATATTTTATTTTGAGAAACGACGTGTCATAATAATGTGTGGTATTTTACTTGAGTGGACATAAACGCCATCTAGGTATGCCTTGAATAGAAGGGATTATAGGAAACCTGGTATCACAAAATGTCATTAGCTAGCCCAATATCGTAGAAACGTCATTTGAGGTTTATAAGGTGATATATTGTTTTGAATTCTTTATAGTCCAACCGACCATTTCTAGTTCAAAAATCGTAGGTGTTAAGATTCGATATTATTGAAAATGGTCATTCATGTCTATTTTCGACAAAAATAGGGTTATGTAGCCATTGATCATCGACCAGAGGCTCGTACACCTCATCCCACATATGTTTACTTGTCATAGATCACATTTTTTGATTTCTGGTGGAGACCATTTGTTAATAAAAAATCCCTAAGTGTTATCATTCGGTATTATTGAAAATAACCGTTAATGCTATTTTCGAAAAAATGGGGGTTGTGTGACCATTGAACAATAACTAGAGCCTCATACACCTGACCGACATATGTTTTCTTGCTATAGATCACTTTCTTGAATTTTTGATGGTGACCATTTCTTGGTTAATAATTCGTAGGTGTTATCCATCGGTATTATTGAAAATGGTCGTTTATGTTATTTTCATAAAAAATATGAGTTGTGTGGCCATTGATCATCGATCAGAGGCTTATTCACGTCACTCTACATATGACATTCTTAGATTTCTAGACAAGTCCAATTCTTGGTAAAAAATCTGTAGGTTTTATTCTTTAGATTTATTAAAACAGTCATTAATGGCTATTTTCGAAAAAATGGGGGTTGGGTGGCCATTGGTCATCAACTAGAGGCTCGTACACCTCACCCCAAATATGTTTTCTTGCAATATATCACATTCTTAGATTTTTATTGGAGACCATTTTTGGTAAAAAAATGTCGGTGTTATCTTTCGGTATTATTGAAAATGGTCGTTAATACTATTTTAACATAAATAGGGGTTGTGTAGCCATTGATAATTGACCAAAGGCTCGTATATCTCATCCCACATATATTTTCTTTCAATAGATCACATGCTTCGATTTCTGGTATAGACCAATTCTTGGTCAAAAATGCGTATGTGCTATCTTTCGGTATTATTGAAAATAATCGTTAATGACTATTTTTGACAAAAATGAGGTTGTGTGGCCTTTGATTAATGACCAGAGACTCGTACACCTACCATAGATCACATTCTTGTATTTCTGGTGTTGACCATTTGTCGGTTAAAAATCCGTATGTGTTAGCATTTAGTATTATTGAAAATGATCGTTCATGTTATTTTCAACAAAAATAGCTGTTGTGTGGCTATTGATTATCGACTAAAGGCTCATACACATCACCTCAAATATTTTTCTTGCCATAAATCACATTCTGTTGGACACCATTTTTATGTGGTACCAAGTCCCCCAACCTTAAACACACTTAAATCCTAATAGATAATCTACTACTTTTCTATAAAAGGTATGACTTAATACTCCAAGGATTAAACACCAGAGTACTCCAAAGTTGAGCTAAACACACAAAATAAGTCTTCTGAATTGGTGCTAAGTTTGAACTTACAGACTATGAAACCTTGAATCTTTAGACCACTGTTACTGCCAGTTTCATATGGATTTAGGGTTAAGTGATTTAATAAAGTTTGTGCACCTGATGTAACTCTATAATTTTGTTACATCGACCATTTTCAAACTATCTACAGATCAAAAGTTATAAAGGCCTGAAGAGAGCTCGCTGATAAGAAATTTCAGAATTCCAAACCAAGGTCAAGACTTAGTTTTGAGTTTTTTTCTATTTTTTCCTATAAAACTTGGAAATCTCTACACATGAAAGTTGCTTGGTTTGAAAATCCATATAACTTTGATATTTTGACTTTTGGCAAAATATTATCAGATCACAAATTTCATCTTTTGGACCAAAACTAGAGTTTTTTAAACTAGGTTTTTTACTTTTTATCCATCACCACATTGCATTTAATTTTTTTTGGTTCTAGTGAATACATTTTAAGTGTATTAGAACACAAAGATACCAATGCATATGATGACATGCCAGGTTTTAGTTTCCATTAACAACAGGGGTGTTACAAGCACCATCTCAAGTGTCTCAAATATACTACACCGTAGTGGGTTTGCCATATAATCTAGATTTCGAGCTTTACTGTTGGAGCGGGGTGTTTTGTTGCCCTAAATTATATAAATTACAATTATTTTTAATTTCTCTTAAAGTCGCGCAGCGTATAGACTACTGTCGTCCGACGGCCCACGAGCAATGCAAGCTACGAACCCAAGGGATCTCCCAAATAAAGTTGTGAAAGCTCTCGTTACTCACCGCCCGATCCAACGGATCGTGCTCTCGAAAACAAATCTTGGTCGTCCCCTTCCCCTCAAATCCAACGGCGTCAAGCTCACGTCCCGCAGATCGGCTCCTCGCACCATCCCCGCCCCGCCGCTATAAAAACACTCATCTGTTGCATTTCGATTCCGAACCCAAATCATCATTCCCTTTGCCTTCACATCAGAGTAGACGCGCACCCTAGGCTCTCGGGAGATGGAGGACAGTAGCGCGGTGGTGGAGAAGTTGGCGTTTGGGCGAAAGCTAGGCGGCGAGCCAAAGAAGAAGGCGGTGTCGCGGTCTGTCAAGGCTGAGCTCCAGTTTCTAGTTGGGCGCATCAGGCGGTACCTTAAGGAAGGTCAGTACGCGCAGCGCGTCGGCAGGGGCGCGCCCGTGTTCTTTGCCAGCGTCCTTGAGTACCTCGCCGCCGAGGTCCTGTAGCTGGCGGGCGCCGCGACGCGCAATAGTAAGAGGGGCCGCATCGTCCCGCGCCACCTCCTCCTCGCCATTCGTAAGGACGAGGAGCTCGGCAAGCTGCTTGCCGGGGTCACCATCGCGCACGGCGGTGTGCTGCTCAACATCAACCTCGCCCTCCTCCCCAACAAGGCCGCCGCCGCCGCAGGCAGTAACAAGTCCCCCACGAAGTCCGCCGCGAAGTCGCCGAAGTAGTGTCTTGTCTCACGTTCACCCCGTCCTATACACTGTGGTTGTGGATGTCGACTTTTGCCGTTTTGGAAGTGTGTAGTGATGCGTCGCCTGCGATTAACCTAAGTTCTAGTTAAATTTCTAGCTCTAGTGCTGCTTGGTAATGGGGTCTGCATGCAATATGGTGTTCACATGTGATGATACAAAAATGTCAAACTCAGACATAGATAAAGTGAAATTGTTTCTCCTTTTGTATTTCCTTACAAATTGGGTATTACAGAAACTTAGGTTAAAATTATTCACTTTGAGTTATTCCGAACCAAGCACCTAATAATAACTTAGATTATACAGAACAATCAAGTCGCATGGCTAACGCCTAGTCAGCGTTTGAACTTCGGACAGTGAGTTATTCCGAAGTCCGTGGCCTTCTCGATGAGGTTGGTGAGCGAGTGCTCGTACTCGAATTCAGTGAGGTCGCACAACATCTTCCCAGCATCCCCTCCCGCTGTCGCCCCGTGTTCTGTTCTATAGCTAGAAATACGGTGGCGATGTGCCTTGTACAAGATGCAAAGGCGTCAACGTTTTTGTTTGTTACTTTGCTGTTTTTTGAAATTGACGGGACCTGAACATTGTCTAGTCATGAGAACACAAATCATCCGCAGATTATTGCCCCGAAATTTGTATTGCTCACTGTCTGGGAGAGTTTGTCCAGCATTCCACTTGAAGCAAATTGGTTGCATATTTGAATCCTCAACCCAATCTGCACACGTGTCTATCTACAATTGACCTGGTACAACAATTCAACAACGACGCTAAGTCACTAGTTTAACTACATTTCAGATACACCAATACAGCATCAAAGCAGCACAATACTACAGATGTGCTGTTGGGCACATATGTATTGTATGCAGCCTGAAGATTTTGGTCGGATGTGCCTGTCAATCTACCAATTTCGTCATAAATGGACACAGATGCAACATGTATGCAGCCATCACTTCGTTTGGTAACGCTAGCACCCATATCACAGATGTTTGCAAAACATGATAGGATGCAAATCTTACTTATTATGGAATGATAAGAGAGAATTAGTTCAGCATCAAATAAAGCAAGGCACTTCTTCCCATTAAACTTCACATGGAATGGAGACCCCATTACCAAGCAACACTAGAGCTAGAAATTTAACTAGAACTTAGGTCAATCGCAGGCGACACATCACTACACACTTGCAAAACGGCAAAAGTCAACATCCACAACCACAGTGTATAGCACGGGGTGAACGTGAGACGAGACACTACTTCGGCTACTTCGCGGCGGCCTTCGTGGGGGACTTGCTGCTGCCTGCGGCGGCGACGACCTTGTTGGGGAGGAGGGCGGGGTTGATGTTGGACAACACACCATCGTGCGTGATGGTGACCTCGACAAGCAGATTGCCGAGCTCCTCGTCCTTGCGGATGGCCAGGAGGAGGTAGCGCGGGACGATGCGGCCCCTCTTGCTGTCACGCGCCGCGGCACCCGCCAGCTCCATGACCTCGGCGGCGAGGTACTCGAGGACGCTGGCAAGGAACACGGGCGCGCCCCTACCGACGCGTTGCCCGTACTGACCTTCCTTCAGGTACCACCTGATGCGCCCAACTGGAACTGGAGCCCGGCCTTGACAGTTCGCGACACCGCATTCTTCTTTGGCCCGCCGCCCAGCTTCCGCCCAAACGCAAACTTCTCCACCACCGCGCTGCCGTCCTCCATCCCCCGAGAGCCTAGGGTGCACGTCTGCTCTAATGTGGAGGCAAAGGGAATTGTGATTTGGATTCGAAATCGGAATGCAGCGGAGGAATGTTTTTATAGCGGCGGGACGGGGATGGTGTGGGGGACCGATCCGCGGGACGTGAGCTTGACGCCGTTGGATTTGAGGGGAAGGGGACGACCAGGATTTGTTTTCGAGAGCACGATCCGTTGGATCGGGCAGTGAGGAACGAGAGCTTTTATAGCTGTATTTGGGAGATCCCTTGGGTCGGTAGCTTGCATGGCCCGTGGGCCGTCGGACGACAGTGGTCTATACGCTGCGCGACTTTAGGACAATTTAAAAATGATTGTATTTTATATAATTTATGGCAACAACAAAACATTCCGCTCCAACAGTAAAGCTCCCAATCTAGATTATAGGGCAGCCCACTACGGTGTAGTATATTTGAGACACTTGAGATGATGCTTGTAACACCCGTGGTGTTAATAGAAACTAAAACCCGACATGGCATCATATGCATTGACATCTTTGTGTTGTAATACACTTAAAATGTATTCACTAAGACCAAAAAAAACTTTAAGTGAGATATGGTGATGGATAGAGAGTCGAAAATCTAGTATGAAAAACTCTAGTTTTGGTCCAAATATCAAAGTTATAGGGTTTTCCAAACCAAGCAACTTTCATGTGCACAGATTTCCAAGTTTAAAGGAAAAAATGGAGAAAAATTCAAAACTAAGTCTTGACCTAGGGTTTGAAATTCTGAAATTTTTATCAGCGAGCTCTCTTTAAGCCTTTTTAACTTTTAATCCGTAGATAGTTTGAAAATGGTCGCTGTAACAAAGTTGTAGAGTTGCACTAGGTGCACAAACTTGATTAAATCACTTAACCCTAAATCCATATGTGTTAGGGACCATAATTAGGGGTACCCTCAAGACGCCTAATTCTCAGCTGGTAACCACCATCAGCATAAAGCTGCAGAGGCCTGATGGGTGCGATTAAGTCAGGGATCAGTCCATACGAGCGACTCGATCACGCCTCGCCCGAGCCTAGCCTCGGACAAGGGCAGCCGACCCCGAGGGATTTCCGTCTCGCCCGAGGCCCCCCTCCAACGGCGGACACATCTCCAGCTCGCCCGAGGCCTTGCCTTCGCTAAGAAGCAACCCTGACTAAATCGCCGCGCCGACCGACCGAGTCGCAGGAGCATTTAACGCAAAGGTGGCCTGACACCTTTATCCTGACGCGCGCCCCCCGGCAGAGCCGAAGTGACCGCCGTCACTTCGCCGCTCCACTGACCGGTCTGACAGAAGGACAGCGCCGCCTGCGCCACTCCGACTGCAGTGCCACTTGACAGAGTGAGACTGACAGGCAGTCAGGCCCTGCCAAAGGCGCCATAGGAAACTCCGCTCCGCCCGACCCAGAGCTCGGACTCGGGCTAAGCCCGGAAGACGGCGAACTCCGCTCCGCCCGACCCAGGGCTCGGACTCGGGCTAGGCCCCGGAAGATGGCGAACTCCGCTCCGCCCGACCCAGGGCTCGGACTCGGGCTAGGCCCCGGAAGACGGCGAACTCCGCTCCGCCCGACCCAGGGCTCGGACTCGGGCTAAGCCCCGGAAGGCGGCGAACTCCGCTCCGCCCGACCCAGGGCTCGGCGAACTCCGCTCCGCCCGACCCAGGGCTCGGACTCGGGCTAAGCCCCGGAAGACGGCGAACTCCGCTCCGCCCGACCCCGGGCTCGGACTCGGGCTAGGCCCCGGAAGACGGCGAACTCCGCTCCGCCCGACCCAGGGCTCGGACTCGGGCTAGGCCCCGGAAGACGACGAACTCCGCTTCGCCCGACCCCAGGGCTCGGACTCCGCCCTGGCCTCTGCCGAACGACCTCCGCCTCGCCCGACCCAGGGGCTCGGGCTCGGCCTCAGCAATGGAAGACAGACTCGACCTCGGCTTCGGAGGAGCCTCCACGTCTCCCGACCTAGGGCGCAGGCCAGCCAGGTCAACAGGAAGCGCCATCATCACCCTACCCCGAGCCGACTCGGGCCGCAGAGAACAAGACCGACGTCCCATCTGGCTAGCTTCGCCAGATAGGCAATGATGGCGCCCCGCAAGCCCTATGACGACGGCGACTCTCAGCTCTCTTACGGAAGCAGGAGGACGTCAGCACGGACTCAACCGCTCCGACAACTCACCCTCCGCCAGGCTCCGTTGCTCCTCCGACAGCCACGACATCACACCAGCTGGGTGCCAAGATCTCTCCGGCTGCCACATTGGCATGTACTTAGGGTGCTAGCTCTCCCCCGCTAGACACGTAGCACTCTGCTACACCCCCATTGTACACCTGGATCCTCTCCTTACGCCTATAAAAGGAAGGACCAGGGCCCTCTTAGAGAGGGTTGGCCGCGCGGGGACGAGGACGAGACAGGCGCTCTCTTGGGGCCTGCTGCGTGTTGACGAACAGCTTCCCGTCAAGCAACCTCTCCGGCCCGGGACGGTGCTCCGTTTCGGGAGTCTTGAGTTCATGTCCTTCGACGGCAGCTACGACATGATACTCCTTCCACCGCCGCGCGACAACGACAATGGCGGCCGACAACCCGCCCGCCGGCGGCGGAATCGACGACATCTTCCCCGCGTGGTGGAAGAACAACATTCGAGCTCGCCCCGTCCTCTCCCCCGCCAACGAAGGAGGAGGCGGGGCAACCAAGGCCAAGCGGGAGGCCGCGCTTTGTCGGCTGTCGAGCGAATCGACGTCCCCAGCGCCCCAACGGGGGGCGCGTCAGGCGTCGACCTCGCGTTTGAGACGAAGGCGGGCGCCGTCCCCCCGCGACACGCCAATCCCGAGTAAGTGGACGACGCCAGCGCGCTCGCGGAGAGCTTGCAGGACGTCGCCCTCGTACCTGAGACGACAGCGCAATCAGTCCCCGACGTGACTATGTCGCTCCTCGTCGACCAAAAGGTACCGACTGATTCCCATCCTACGTCATTTCGACTCAGCCTCAACCCGCCTAGCGACCTTGCTTTGGCGGGCGCTCTCGTTGAGGCGAGTGCAACCCCTCTTGGGTTTCGCACGCGGTCGCCTTGGGACCGGTTGACGGACGTCTCGACCTATGAGCCCTCTGGGTCCGAGGAAGATGACGATCCCAGCATCTGTTGGGATTTCTCTGGATTTGGCAACCCCGGTGCCATGCGGGACTTTATGAGCGCATGTGACTACTGCCTCTCCGACTGTTCCGACGGTAGCCGCAGCCTCGACGACGAGGACTACGGCCCAAGCCGCGAATGTTTCCACGTCGGGCTAGGGGATCCCTCCGAAGGCAACCATCTCCGCATGCTGGAGGATGGTGATCTCCCTAGGCCGGTGCCTCGCGCAGACATCCCACGGGAGCTAGCTGTGGTCCCCGTTCCGGCAGGAGGTCACGACCCACAGCTAGAGCAAGTCCGCGGGGCGCAGGCCAGGCTCGACGAGGGAGCAGGCGCGCTTGAGCCGATCCACCGGGACGTCGGGCAGGTATGGGCGGGCCAACCCCCGACCGGAGAAGTACGTCACCTGCCCCAGGGTTTCCAGCACCGCGTCACCAACGACGTCAGGGTCAGGCCGCCACCCGCATCCAGTGGGGTCGGTCAGAACCTGGCAGCCGCAGCGATGCTCCTCCGCGCGATGCTGGAGCCATCAACCACCGAGGGTCGGCGAATCCAGGGAGAGCTCAAGAATCTCCTGGAAGGCGCTGCGGTCCGACGGGCCGAGAGCTCTGCCTCCCGAAGGCAGGGATACCCCTCAGAACCTCATGCCGCGACTTCCCGATTCATGCGTCTGTGCAAGGACAGAGCGAGCTGGTGCTCGGTCGGACAGAACGAAGGATTATCCATACTAGGATTTTGATTTGTTTAGCGTCACTCGGAAAATAATTCCTCGCACCCAATTAGGAATAAAATGAATTGAGATCGATTGGTTTCGGATTCATGTTCCTTGCTCAATCGGGTTGGGTTAATAAAAATCATTGTCGCTGTCGATTTTTGAATTTCGGATCGAACGCAGAGGTATTAAGCCGAGTCGGATAAAATTGATTAGTGGACGACATATTGAGTATTCCGTTTGAGAGTACCGACTCGGATTAAAATAGTCGGACATCGATCGAGGTTCGAGGAGTCGGACTCGGGCACAGATCAATTAACAATAGTCGAGAGTTTGATTAAATGGGCTTTAGATGAGATTTACAAGTCGAGAATGATTTTCGAGTTTGCATTCGCGCTGAGAATAGAAGTTTTAACAGGCTCCAAATTCGGCCTTCTGTGAGATTGAATAACTTTGAATTCGTTGAAATGTGAATGAATAGTATGGATAATCAGAGACATACGCAAGCGAGAAATAGAAATTTTCACTGAGCATCCGAGATTAGGATGAATCTCCCGTCATAACACGAAATAGACACCTGAGTGTCACAGTATCCCTTGAATAGAGGGGATTATAGGAAACCTAGAATCACAAAAGGTTATTAAATAGCCCAATGAGGTTTTCATCTACTAGTTTTACTCTAATACCCTCTCGTGCTAATATAGTGCCCTTAACATCAGGGAAACGTCATTTGTGATTTAAAATGTGATCTATTGTATTTAATTCTTTATATTCCAACTTTTAGCAACTGTATGGTGGAAAAAACGTGCCTTACAACCTTAACCTATGTTTGGACACTTCTATCACGCAATTTGGCTAAATTTTGCATGATCTTTATTTTATTTGAGAAATAATGTGGCAAATTGATGTGTGGTGTTTTGCTTGAGTGGACATAAATAGAGGGGATTATAGGAAACCTATTATCACAAAAGGTCATTAACTAGCCTTCTAACGTCTTCATCCACTAGTTGTACTCTAATACCCTCTCATACAGTGTTCTTAAGGCGTCGCCTAGGCGTCGCCTAGGCGACGCCTAGGCGTCCAGGCGCCCGGGCAAAACTGCCCGCCTTGCTCGCCATACCCGCCTAGGCGTCGCCTAGGCGCCGCCTAGGCGCTAAGGCGGTTTTCTGGTCCACCTGCTCGCCTAGGCGCCTTAAGAACACTGCTCTCATACGAATTCAATGCCCTCAACATCATAGAAAACACTATTTTAAGTTTCAAAGTTAATATATTCTTTTGAATTCTTTATATTCCAACTTTTTAGGAACTGTATGGTGGAAAAAAGGTGCCTTACAACCTTAACATATGTTTGGACAGATCTCTTACGTAATTTGGCTAAATTTCTCATGGTCTATATTTTATTTTGAGAAACGACGTGTCATAATAATGTGTGGTATTTTACTTGAGTGGACATAAACGCCATCTAGGTATGCCTTGAATAGAAGGGATTATAGGAAACCTGGTATCACAAAATGTCATTAGCTAGCCCAATATCGTAGAAACGTCATTTGAGGTTTATAAGGTGATATATTGTTTTGAATTCTTTATAGTCCAACCGACCATTTCTAGTTTAAAAATCGTAGGTGTTAAGATTCGATATTATTGAAAATGGTCATTCATGTCTATTTTCGACAAAAATAGGGTTATGTAGCCATTGATCATCGACCAGAGGCTCGTACACCTCATCCCACATATGTTTACTTGTCATAGATCACATTTTTTGATTTCTGGTGGAGACCATTTGTTAATAAAAAATCCCTAAGTGTTATCATTCGGTATTATTGAAAATAACCGTTAATGCTATTTTCGAAAAAATGGGGGTTGTGTGACCATTGAACAATAACTAGAGCCTCATACACCTGACCGACATATGTTTTCTTGCTATAGATCACTTTCTTGAATTTTTGATGGTGACCATTTCTTGGTTAATAATTCGTAGGTGTTATTCATCGGTATTATTGAAAATGGTCGTTTATGTTATTTTCATAAAAAATATGAGTTGTGTGGCCATTGATCATCGATCAGAGGCTTATTCACGTCACTCCACATATGACATTCTTAGATTTCTAGACAAGTCCAATTCTTGGTAAAAAATCTGTAGGTTTTATTCTTTAGATTTATTAAAACAGTCATTAATGGCTATTTTCGAAAAAATAGGGGTTGGGTGGCCATTGGTCATCAACTAGAGGCTCGTACACCTCACCCCAAATACGTTTTCTTGCAATATATCACATTCTTAGATTTTTATTGGAGACCATTTTTGGTAAAAAAATGTCGGTGTTATCTTTCAGTATTATTAAAAATGGTCGTTAATACTATTTTTAACATAAATAGGTGTTGTGTGACCATTGATAATTGACCAAAGGCTCGTATATCTCATCTCACATATATTTTCTTCCAATAGATCACATGCTTCGATTTCTGGTATAGACCAATTCTTGGTCAAAAATGCGTATGTGCTATCTTTCGGTATTATTGAAAATAATCGTTAATGACTATTTTTGACAAAAATGAGGTTGTGTGGCCTTTGATTAATGACCAGAGACTCGTACACCTACCATAGATCACATTCTTGTATTTCTAGTGTTGACCATTTGTCGGTTAAAAATCCATATGTGTTAGCATTTAGTATTATTGAAAATGATCGTTCATGTTATTTTCAACAAAAATAGCTGTTGTGTGGCTATTGATTATCGACTAAAGGCTCATACACATCACCTCAAATATTTTCCTTGCCATAAATCACATTCTGTTGGACACCATTTTTATGTGGTACCAAGTCCCCCAACCTTAAACACACTTAAATCCTAATAGATAATCTACTACTTTTCTATAAAAGGTATGACTTAATACTCCAAGGATTAAACACCAGAGTACTCCAAAGTTGAGCTAAACACACAAAATAAGTCTTCTGAATTGGTGCTAAGTTTGAACTTCCAGACTATGAAACCTTGAATCTTTAGACCACTGTTACTGCCAGTTTCATATGGATTTAGGGTTAAGTGATTTAATAAAGTTTGTGCACCTGATGCAACTCTATAATTTTGTTACATCGACCATTTTCAAACTATCTACAGATCAAAAGTTATAAAGGCCTGAAGAGAGCTCGCTGATAAGAAATTTCAGAATTCCAAACCCAGGTCAAGACTTAGTTTTGAGTTTTTTTCTATTTTTTCCTATGAAACTTGGAAATCTCTACACATGAAAGTTGCTTGGTTTGAAAATCCATATAACTTTGATATTTTGACTTTTGGCAAAATATTATCAGATCACAAATTTCATCTTTTGGACCAAAACTAGAGTTTTTTAAACTAGGTTTTTTACTTTTTATCCATCACCACATTGCATTTAATTTTTTTTGGTTCTAGTGAATACATTTTAAGTGTATTAGAACACAAAGATACCAATGCATATGATGACATGCCAGGTTTTAGTTTCCATTAACAACAGGGGTGTTACAAGCACCATCTCAAGTGTCTCAAATATACTACACCGTAGTGGGTTTGCCATATAATCTAGATTTCGAGCTTTACTGTTGGAGCGGGGTGTTTTGTTGCCCTAAATTATATAAATTACAATTATTTTTAATTTCTCTTAAAGTCGCGCAGCGTATAGACTACTGTCGTCCGACGGCCCACGAGCAATGCAAGCTACGAACCCAAGGGATCTCCCAAATAAAGTTGTGAAAGCTCTCGTTACTCACCGCCCGATCCAACGGATCGTGCTCTCGAAAACAAATCTTGGTCGTCCCCTTCCCCTCAAATCCAACGGCGTCAAGCTCACGTCCCGCAGATCGGCTCCTCGCACCATCCCCGCCCCGCCGCTATAAAAACACTCATCTGTTGCATTTCGATTCCGAACCCAAATCATCATTCCCTTTGCCTTCACATCAGAGTAGACGCGCACCCTAGGCTCTCGGGAGATGGAGGACAGTAGCGCGGTGGTGGAGAAGTTGGCGTTTGGGCGAAAGCTAGGCGGCGAGCCAAAGAAGAAGGCGGTGTCGCGGTCTGTCAAGGCTGAGCTCCAGTTTCTAGTTGGGCGCATCAGGCGGTACCTTAAGGAAGGTCAGTACGCGCAGCGCGTCGGCAGGGGCGCGCCCGTGTTCTTTGCCAGCGTCCTTGAGTACCTCGCCGCCGAGGTCCTGTAGCTGGCGGGCGCCGCGACGCGCAATAGTAAGAGGGGCCGCATCGTCCCGCGCCACCTCCTCCTCGCCATTCGTAAGGACGAGGAGCTCGGCAAGCTGCTTGCCGGGGTCACCATCGCGCACGGCGGTGTGCTGCTCAACATCAACCTCGCCCTCCTCCCCAACAAGGCCGCCGCCGCCGCAGGCAGTAACAAGTCCCCCACGAAGTCCGCCGCGAAGTCGCCGAAGTAGTGTCTTGTCTCACGTTCACCCCGTCCTATACACTGTGGTTGTGGATGTCGACTTTTGCCGTTTTGGAAGTGTGTAGTGATGCGTCGCCTGCGATTAACCTAAGTTCTAGTTAAATTTCTAGCTCTAGTGCTGCTTGGTAATGGGGTCTGCATGCAATATGGTGTTCACATGTGATGATACAAAAATGTCAAACTCAGACATAGATAAAGTGAAATTGTTTCTCCTTTTGTATTTCCTTACAAATTGGGTATTACAGAAACTTAGGTTAAAATTATTCACTTTGAGTTATTCCGAACCAAGCACCTAATAATAACTTAGATTATACAGAACAATCAAGTCGCATGGCTAACGCCTAGTCAGCGTTTGAACTTCGGACAGTGAGTTATTCCGAAGTCCGTGGCCTTCTCGATGAGGTTGGTGAGCGAGTGCTCGTACTCGAATTCAGTGAGGTCGCACAACATCTTCCCAGCATCCCCTCCCGCTGTCGCCCCGTGTTCTGTTCTATAGCTAGAAATACGGTGGCGATGTGCCTTGTACAAGATGCAAAGGCGTCAACGTTTTTGTTTGTTACTTTGCTGTTTTTTGAAATTGACGGGACCTGAACATTGTCTAGTCATGAGAACACAAATCATCCGCAGATTATTGCCCCGAAATTTGTATTGCTCACTGTCTGGGAGAGTTTGTCCAGCATTCCACTTGAAGCAAATTGGTTGCATATTTGAATCCTCAACCCAATCTGCACACGTGTCTATCTACAATTGACCTGGTACAACAATTCAACAACGACGCTAAGTCACTAGTTTAACTACATTTCAGATACACCAATACAGCATCAAAGCAGCACAATACTACAGATGTGCTGTTGGGCACATATGTATTGTATGCAGCCTGAAGATTTTGGTCGGATGTGCCTGTCAATCTACCAATTTCGTCATAAATGGACACAGATGCAACATGTATGCAGCCATCACTTCGTTTGGTAACGCTAGCACCCATATCACAGATGTTTGCAAAACATGATAGGATGCAAATCTTACTTATTATGGAATGATAAGAGAGAATTAGTTCAGCATCAAATAAAGCAAGGCACTTCTTCCCATTAAACTTCACATGGAATGGAGACCCCATTACCAAGCAACACTAGAGCTAGAAATTTAACTAGAACTTAGGTCAATCGCAGACGACACATCACTACACACTTGCAAAACGGCAAAAGTCAACATCCACAACCACAGTGTATAGCACGGGGTGAACGTGAGACGAGACACTACTTCGGCTACTTCGCGGCGGCCTTCGTGGGGGACTTGCTGCTGCCTGCGGCGGCGACGACCTTGTTGGGGAGGAGGGCGGGGTTGATGTTGGACAACACACCATCGTGCGTGATGGTGACCTCGACAAGCAGATTGCCGAGCTCCTCGTCCTTGCGGATGGCCAGGAGGAGGTAGC
Source organism: Zea mays (assembly GCF_902167145.1). Taxonomy (NCBI): domain Eukaryota; kingdom Viridiplantae; phylum Streptophyta; class Magnoliopsida; order Poales; family Poaceae; genus Zea; species Zea mays. The sequence continues at coordinate 142,931,514 of NC_050105.1, forward strand.
GCGGGACGATGCGGCCCCTCTTGCTGTCACGCGCCGCGGCACCCGCCAGCTCCATGACCTCGGCGGCGAGGTACTCGAGGACGCTGGCAAGGAACACGGGCGCGCCCCTACCGACGCGTTGCCCGTACTGACCTTCCTTCAGGTACCACCTGATGCGCCCAACTGGAACTGGAGCCCGGCCTTGACAGTTCGCGACACCGCATTCTTCTTTGGCCCGCCGCCCAGCTTCCGCCCAAACGCAAACTTCTCCACCACCGCGCTGTCGTCCTCTATCCCCCGAGAGCCTAGGGTGCACGTCTGCTCTAATGTGGAGGCAAAGGGAATGGTGATTTGGATTCGAAATCGGAATGCAGCGGAGGAATGTTTTTATAGCGGCGGGACGGGGATGGTGTGGGGGACCGATCCGCGGGACGTGAGCTTGACGCCGTTGGATTTGAGGGGAAGGGGACGACCAGGATTTGTTTTCGAGAGCACGATCCGTTAGATTGGGCAGTGAGGAACGAGCGCTTTTATAGCTGTATTTGGGAGATCCCTTGGGTCGGTAGCTTGCATGGCCCGTGGGCCGTCGGACGACAGTGGTCTATACGATGCGCGACTTTAGGACAATTTAAAAATGATTGTATTTTATATAATTTATGGCAACAACAAAACATTCCGCTCCAACAGTAAAGCTCCAAATTTAGATTATAGGGCAGCCCACTACGGTGTAGTATATTTGAAACACTTGAGATGGTGCTTGTAACACCCGTGGTGTTAATAGAAACTAAAACCCGACATGACATCATATGCATTGACATCTTTGTGTTGTAATACACTTAAAATGTATTCACTAAGACCAAAAAAAACTTTAAGTGGGATATGGTGATGGATAGAGAGTCGAAAATCTAGTATGAAAAACTCTAGTTTTGGTCCAAATATCAAAGTTATAGGGTTTTCCAAACCAAGCAACTTTCATGTGCACAGATTTTCAAGTTTAAAGGAAAAACTAAGTCTTGACCTAGGGTTTGAAATTCTGAAATTTTTATCAGCGAGCTCTCTTTAAGCCTCTTTAACTTTTGATCTGTAGATAGTTTGAAAATGGTCGCTGTAACAAAGTTGTAGAGTTGCACTAGGTGCACAAACTTGATTAAATCACTTAACCCTAAATCTATATGTGTCGGGGACCATAATTAGGGGTACCTTCAAGACGCCTAATTCTCAGCTGGTAACCCCCATCAGCATAAAGCTGCAGAGGCCTGATGGGTGCGATTAAGTCAGGGATCAGTCCATACGAGCGACTCGATCACGCCTTGCCCGAGCCTAGCCTCGGACAAGGGCAGCCGACCCCGAGGGATTTCCGTCTCGCCCGAGGCCCCCCTCCAACGGCGGACACATCTCCGGCTCGCCCGAGGCCTTGCCTTCGCTAAGAAGCAACCCTGACTAAATCGCCGCGCCGACCGACCGAGTCGCAGGAGCATTTAACGCAAAGGTGGCCTGACACCTTTATCCTGACGCGCGCCCCCCGGCAGAGCCGAAGTGACCGCCGTCACTTCGCCGCTCCACTGACCGGTCTGACAGAAGGACAGCGCCGCCTGCGCCACTCCGACTGCAGTGCCACTTGACAGAGTGAGACTAACAGGCAGTGAGGCCCTGACAAAGGCGCCATAGGAAACTCCGCTCTGCCCGACCCAGGGCTCGGACTCGGGCTAAGCCCGGAAGACGGCGAACTCCGCTCCGCCCGACCCAGGGCTCGGACTCGGGCTAGGCCCCGGAAGACGGCGAACTCCGCTCCGCCCGACCCAGGGCTCGGACTCGGGCTAAGCCCCGGAAGACGGCGAACTCCGCTCCGCCCGACCCAGGGCTCGGCGAACTCCGCTCCGCCCGACCCAGGGCTCGGACTCGGGCTAAGCCCCGAAAGACGGCGAACTCCGCTCCGCCCGACCCCGGGCTCGGACTCGGGCTAGGCCCCGGAAGACGGCGAACTCCGCTCCGCCCGACCCAGGGCTCGGACTCGGGCTAGGCTCCGGAAGACGACGAACTCCGCTTCGCCCGACCCCAGGGCTCGGACTCCGCCCTGGCCTCTGCCGAACGACCTCCGCCTCGCCCGACCCAGGGGCTCGGGCTCGGCCTCGGCCATGGAAGACAGACTCGACCTCGGCTTCGGAGGAGCCTCCACGTCGCCCGACCTAGGGCGCAAGCCAGCCACGTCAACAGGAAGCGCCATCATCACCTTACCCCGAGCCGACTCGGGCCGCAGAGAACAAGACCGGCGTCCCATCTGGCTAGCTCCGCCAGATAGGCAATGATGGCGCCCCGCAAGCCCTGTGACGACGACGACTCTCAGCTCTCTTACGGAAGCAGGAGGACGTCAGCAAGGACTCAACCGCTCCGACAACTGTCCCTCCGCCAGGCTCCGTTGCTCCTCCGACAGCCACGACATCACACCAGCTGGGTGCCAAGATCTCTCCGGCTGCCACATTGGCATGTACTTAGGGCGCTAGCTCTCCCCCGCTAGACACGTAGCACTCTGCTACACCCCCATTGTACACCTGGATCCTCTCCTTACGCCTATAAAAGGAAGGACCAGGGCCCTCTTAGAGAGAGTTGGCCGCGCGGGGACGAGGACGAGACAGGCGCTCTCTTGGGGCCGCTCGCTTCCCTCACCCGCGTGGACGCTTGTAACCCCCTACTGCAAGCGCACCCGACCTGGGCGCGGGACGAACACGAAGGCCGCGGGATTTCCACCTCTCTCACGCCCGTCTCCGGCCACCTCGCTTCCCCCCTTCGCGCTCTCCCACGCGCTCGACCCATCTGGGCTGGGGCACACGACACACTCACTCTTCGGCTTAGGGACCCCCGGTCTCGAAACGCCGACAATATGAAACTGGCAGTAACAGTGGTCTAAAGATTCAAGGTTTCATAGTCTGGAAGTTCAGACTTAACACCAATTTAGAAGACTAACTTTGTGTGTTTGGCCCAACTTTTGAGTTCTCTGGTGTTTGAACTTTGGAGTATTAACTCGTACCTTTTATAAAAAAGTTGTAGATTATCTATTAGGGTACAAGTGTGTTTAAGGGTGGGGGACTTGGTACCACATAAAAATTTCAGAAAAAGGTGCTCGAAGATAGCCTGTCAGACTGTGATTTTGCTCTGAGGTTACCTAACAGTGCTGATCACTCAACTTTGGATCCATTTCGTGCTTGCTCCATTGAGAAAATGATTTAGATCATTATAACAAAGATGAAGCTCTTATATTGGGGAACAAATCTCTTATAAAGGGTTGGACATAGTGTTGTGCAAAAAAAAAGTTAAGTAACCCCAAACATGCACTGTCTGTCTACATTTGAGAGGAAGTATAATTCAGAAGCTGAAACTGAGCTTCAAAGGAGTGTAACCAGGTTTGGGGTTTTATTATTTGAGATCTGGATACTTTTGATCACAAAACGCTATAAAGGAATTAAAGACCATATGCAGGGAAATGGATTCCTTTTAGATATGTTAGTCTAGTATCACACAAAATATCAAGTATTATGCTCTAGAACCTACCCTGTCAGGTTATGTGGTGTTTTGGTGATTAAGTGTCCAACACAAATGTTCTGAGCTCTTTATGTGTTAAACAAGCAAAAGGTATGTTTATAGACTTAGTAAATTGTTTTATGTACTAACATGGTTATCCAAGTGCTAGAAACAGTGACTAAAGAACAAGAGAAGAAAAGAGAGAAGAGTTGGCTGTGTGCGGCCAACACCAGCTCGGTCTGGGTGCACCGGACAGCGTTCGGTGCGCCAGGCTGGTCCGCGTGAACTCGTTGCTCTCGGGACTCGACAACGGCATACGACTAAAAATCACCGGACTGTCCGGTGAGTCATCTGCGACGAACTCGATGCTCTCGGGAATGAAGAAAGTCGACGTGGCTATAATTCACCGGACTGTCCGGTGGTGCACCGGACTGTTCGGTGAGCCAACGGTTGCCAACGCCAACGGTCGGCCGCGAAATCTGCGGGCGACGCGTGGCAGCTCCAACGGTCGGAAGGAAGCACCAGACTGTTCGGTGTGCACCGGACAGTGTATGGTGCGCCAATGGGTCCGGAGTTGCAACAATCGACTGTGCCGTTTTTGGAAGGAAATCGCGCACCGGACAGGTTAAAATAGCTGTCCGATGGCGCATCGGCCTGTCCTGGGCGTCACTCGACAGAAGGCAAGGATGGCCTTCCAAGTTGGTCTCCAACGACTCTTAGCTGCCTTGGGGCTATAAAATGGGCCCCTAGGCGCATGGAGGAGACAACCAAGCATTCACTAAGCATCCTAAGACTCCAAGACTCCAACTCCATGCATTTGATTCTCTGTGTTAGTGATCAAAAGCCGATCGCACTCTTTTTACAAAAACTTTTTGTGTTTCAAATTTATGTCGATGACATAATATTTAGTTCTACTAATCAAAAGTGTTGTGAGGAGTTTAGCAGGGTGATGACTCAAAAGTTCGATATGTCGATGATGAGCGAGTTGACCTACTTCCTTGGATTCCAAATGAAGCAACTAAAAGACGACACCTTCATCTCACAAACCAAGTACACTCAAGATCTTCTCAAGAGGTTTGGAATGAAAGACGCCAAGCCCGCAAAGACACCGATGGGAACCAACGGGCATGTCGACCTCATCAAAGGAGGTAAGTCTGTTGATCAAAAGACATACCGGTCCATGATAGGTTCCTTACTTTATTTATGTGCTAGTAGACTGGACATTATGCTTAGTTTATGCATGTGTGCTAGATATCAATCCGACCTAAGGAATGTCACCTTGTGGCCATTAAGCGAATTCTTAGATATTTAGTTGCTACGCGTTGCTTCGGCATCTGGTATCCAAATGGGTCTACCTTTGACTTAATTGGATACTCAGACTCTGATTATGCCGGGTGAAAGGTTGATAGGAAGAGCACATTAGGGACATGCCAATTTCTCGAAAGGTCACTGGTGTCCTAGAGTTCTAAGAAACAAACATCCGTTGCCCTATCCACCGCTGAGGCCGAGTATGTTGCCGTAGGACAGTGTTGTGCGCAACTACTTTGGATGAGGCAAACCCTCCGGGACTTTGGCTACAATCTGAGCAAAGTCCCACTCCTATGTGACAAGAGAGTGCAATCCGCATGGCGGATAATCCTGTTGAACACAGCCACACTAAGCACATAGACATCCGGCATCACTTCCTGAGAGACCACCAGCAAAAGAGAGATATCGAGGTGTATCATATTAATACCGAGAACCAGCTAGCCGATATCCTCACCAAGCCTTTAGATGATAAAAGGTTTTGCAGGTTGCGTAGTGAGCTAAATGTCTTAGATTCGCGTAACTTGGATTGATCTATAACATACATGTGTTCTATGCCTTTGATCATGTTACTTTGTGCATTTCAATCAATTATTGTTATTTATGGTGCTCAAGTTGTACAAGTGATCCCCGAACCTCATAAGTCCATATGCGAATGATGCATATATTAAGAGGGAGATGTGCTACAACTTGACCCTTTGAGACTAACCTGGTTGTTTGAGTATTCTTCATGTAGTCTCAAAGGTGCATTGAAAGCGAAAAATAAACTTGGACGATGAAAAGTCTTCCACTACACTCCGGTATTAGTGTACTTCCTTCCAAGTTCATACTTGCAATCTCATTGCCCTTTTGCTCTTAATTGACATTTTTGGTGAGGCAATGGGGTTAAATGGGCAAAAAATGATCCCATTTTGGTGCTTTTAATGCCCAAGGGGGAGAAATTAAGGCCAAAACAAATGGATCATCTACCACTTGTGAATTTCAAAATAATAGAGTTAGAATTTTTGATTTGTCTAAAATTCTCTTATTGCAAAATTTGGTCTCTTGTGGGGAGAATTTTGATTATGGAAAAAAGGGAGAGTTTTTTGCACTTGATCAATTTTTCTCTTGGAATAACTCTCTATGTGCCCAAACAAGTGTGTTTGACTTAGAGATAGGAAAATGAATTTAATTTGCAAAAACAAACCAAGTGGTGGCAAAGAGTGATCCAATTATGCCAAATAATAGTCAAAAACAATTTGGTCTTCAATTGCATTGATTTTGCACTTCTTTTTGTTGCTTTTTGATGTGTTGGCATAATTCACCAAAAAGGGAGAGATTGAAAGGGAAATGTGCCCTTAGGCCATTTCTATAAGGCCCCGTTTGTTTCGTTGGAATTGAATTCCATTTTAATAATTATAATCTAGATAAAACTAATTAAGTTTATATATTTATATATGTAATATATTTTTATATTATCTTAAATCACACGAGAGAGATAGTTATATACTACATTTATGTTATAACAAAGTAAATAAAAGAGTGTGTTATAAATTGTACATCGGAAAAATAACATGTAAATCTATAGAATCAATTTCCACCTTTCACCCCATAAATTTAAGATAGTCTTATATGATAACTAGGTGGATGCCCGTGCGTTGCAACGGGAAGATAAAATATCACGATAACTCATGTACAAATATGTTATAATATTATAGAAAAAGGTTACAAATGTGTTATAATGTTTAGGAAAGAAAACAAAGTCACAGCCTGTGCATTCACTGGGACCTGATAACATTAGGTGGACTAACCTCTCCACATGACGAAAAGGCAATAGAGTTGCAATTGCAAGCACACAAAAAAGTGGTCTGCACAAGAAAGTGTATATCATGGCAGATGTTCTTCGGACTTGGAAAATAATACACGAGAAAAAGAAGACATGGAAAATATGTAGTTCTACACGCATATTGTTGATGCACCATCGGTATTGCACGAATCAACTTGTCTTACAATTTCTAATAATAGTCAAATATGTCGACAATCGTACATTAATCTAATCTTTTTTTGCGATACTGATAAGTCGTTGTTGTATGTTTGGAGGGATAGCATAGCGGCATGAATTCTCCTCGTAACTTAATAGATCAATTACAAAGTTCCTTCGAAGAATCTTTGTATCCTACACACAAAGACATAAGAGAACAGTACGTCAAATTTATATTATGTAACTGAAATGTATGTTTGAACATGAACCAAACGTACTCCACTCACCCTATTAAATTCCATTCGTCTACCACTCCCCCACATGACCATAGCTTGTAGAACGAAGTAGCTTGTATTAACCCTACAGAATAATGTTTGGCCAACTATATTATATACAATGGTTATCATAGAAAAATTTTAAACTGTTGAGAACATGGTATTAAGAAAATACCCTTTTAAGTCCAATGGAAGACCAGACCGAATTGTATGTTCCCACTTAAAAATATCATCTGCCCATCCAGAACGTTTCTTATTGTAGGCAATCTTATATTTCTTGGAGGCCATGATAATTGCTTCTGCAAACCTCTTGTATGGCATGTGTTTACACCAATCTTCAGTGGGTGTAAAGTCTATAAAAGTTACGTGCTTTTTACCATGATCGATTATGAAAAGTGCGTAGCATCCGTTGAATTTCCATGGCATAAGAACCTACAAAATACCAGTCATTAGGATTGCAACGAAGTGCCTTTTATAAATACATTCGAAATGAACACATACTTACATATTTACAACCAGTGATATAATAGTTCAATGATGGCCAACAGTCGAGTGTTTTGGCTAACTCTTCTGCTGTAGGATCCTGATGGTACTTTGGAAGTTTACCAAAACCAATCATTCTCTAGATAAATATATATGCATGTCCACATGAGGATTATATGTATAGATACAATATATTACTACATTATTGATTGAAAACAAACTTACCCAGAAGCGCATGTCCATATAATGTTTTTTATCCTTTATCATTTCATCTTTCGACATATGTGACTCTTTAATGGCCAACAATCGAACAGCCATGTCAAAACATTTTAGAGTCATATCTAGATTTACCCTTAATACGTTTTGCAGGTCTTTGACAGATATTTCTATCTTAAAAGGGTTGAAACTTCGCACCCATGTCATCCTGTAATGCAACATGACAAAAGTATATATCAAAACTTTATGTAGTTGGTACATATAAAATAAATAAAACAATGAGCACTTACTCTAATGTCGTATCATCTTGGATTGTCATGATGTAATCACATAGAACATCTATTAAATCGGCTTTCGTCACTGGCATGTCCTTTGTGGAAAGGCCACTCAGTAAAAACTCATTAGTGCATTCATCGGTCGGGATTTTTATAGGAGTTCTTTTATCCCAATCATGAACAAACCACCTTTCTAAGTCTGCTTGAGTGATGGGGCCATCATCATCTTCCATCAATACTTCGTTTTCTTCAGATACACAATGTAGTTTCCTCTTCTTAGGATTTGTGGGACTATCTAATATCTGAACATCAGAGGAGCATCCAGCATCGACTTCTTTGTCATACTTGTATAACGGACACCCCTTTCTCTTGTTTATATCTGAAGATAGTAATATAGCAGCCAATTTTTTCCTAAAGTGTGACATGTCGTCCTGCAAATAAGAAACAATTTATTTAGCAATTATATGTATCAATTGGATTGACATAATAATAACAGAAGACAGCAAACAGATATTCATGTTATAGCCACATGTAATTTATTTATTGTTAAAAAAGAGACCCATCAGAAAGTGCAAACTGCCAACAAGAAAATCTGTGCATGTGATAAATATGCAGATTGCAGTTATGTTCACAGTGTATGCAAAGCAAAACGACTGAACCAATCATAAAAAATCGCCGGTCGTACAACAAACAACAAAAGCGAGCACGACTTGGAACAGTAGGGATGCAAACAAGTCTGCAGCCTGAAAGAAAGCTCTACCACAATTCACGGCGTCCATGATGCACACATAATGTCATAGTAGTAATAATATACCTGGGTAAAATTATCAGATAGTTCATCCCCTGTCCAGTATTCGATATAGTTTAGTAGAAAGAGGCCACACGAGGAGCTACATCAACCAGATGATAAAATGTCAAGATTAACAGCAATGAATATTAATAGCAACACATAAGAATATATGGTGTACCTATCTGTTTGCTTTGCATATTCCATTTCTATTTCTCTAAGTGGCCAAGAAGCAACTCGGAGGTCTGGCCACCTTTGATCTTTTAACTCCTTACGCTGAGATACCATATCAATTTGTCTTTGTAGTCCTTTTATCTTTATTATTATTATTATAAAAACATAGAATTAGAAGTTGAGATTTTAAGTTAATAAGGGATTCGTAATTGTTGAGTTTGTATAAACTCACAGTGTCAATGAGGTCATTGCGACCGGATGATGTACCAAGTGAGTCGAGCACTTGTATCTCCATATTTCTTGCATTGATCACGGCAAGATACCAGTGCATTTCTCGGATATTTATTGGAATAAACACCTACAAGTCAATTATAAATATTGCATAATAATACATGTAAACACTAACCGTGTAGATTGCAATCTCGTATTTACCATGTCATGGTCTAGATAAAGTAAAACCCTTCTTTCAGCGCTAGATATTTGTGCCATGTCTTTACTTGGATATAACTCATCTGTTTTAGTTTCAACATCACCGTCTCGCTTTAGAAAGTTGAACTGAAAAGCATTTTCTATGTGTACACGACCTCCAGATCGGCATTTTAGATGCTCTTGAGCTTTTATTAAATTTATGTAACAGTCTATCACCTGCAAGTATGTAAGTTATGGTTTAAAATACCAGGGTGAGTATCTTTTTAGTGTGGTGCTCCTAGCTAGTTGAATTATCATGAATTACCTCATCACCTAGATATGCGTCCGGTTGAAATAGGCATTCCATCCACTTCCTTTCCACAAAAGCATCATCAATAAGCACGACTTCTACCCTTGGTTCACAAGGGATTTCTTTAATCCAATCGATGAGTGCAAGATCACCCTGCGTGCAAATATAATCTACGAACGAAACAGTCATGAGATCAAACATAAATCACTTGCAATAAAAACAATACAAATTGATCCATACGGTAGTATGGAAGTTATCATACCTTTCGGAACTATTGTAGTAGTCACCGATTTTTTTGGCTTGTTATGAGACAAGGACATTAGTAGAGATTCATCTATAGATAATGTATTATCTCTTTGGATGATTGTAAGTGCAACATTTTCCTCTTTAGATTCCATCCACAGGAGACAAAAACCTATAATCATTGTTACTATGTATTATTTGATACACGATTTAAATGTTTCTACTATAACCAGCTAAACAATTTTACATGCATTAGTGATAACATAATAATGAAAAATTAATATTGCAAATAAAATGATATAAACATATTGTAGAGGGGAGGCGCCGACAGTCTACAGTTCATCATTTGAATGCAGATTTACGTAACATTATTTTCTAGAGACTAACATACTGCACTTTAGTTATTAACTTCAATAAATATAAATAAAATCTGAGACTGGTTGTAGGCAATCCTCGCGGCGGCGCGGACTACGACGGTGGCTGACTCGTAGCGAGACCTTCTCCCTCCTCCCCCGCCTGACGCCCGGCGACCACTACTCACTCGCTGCTCTGGAAGTCTGGCAGGGGTTTCGCCCGGTTCGACAACATCAGGGACGACAGCGGCGCCATGCCGCTACACCTCGCCGCCATGCAAGGCCGCCCCGCCTACATGCAGGTGCTACTAGAGAACGACGCCATTGTCTCCGTTCTCACAGGCTCATACAGGTAGGGTGCTCTCTGTCTCTTGTCTTCTCGTTCTCATCCAACCAGCATGCTTGGTTTGTTCACATACATTTATCTCCAATTTACAAGGTAGACTAAAGCTTGTTTAACGCACAAAGCTGCTGCAGGTTTAAAATCTCTCCTGCGACAGCAACTGGGCACTAAACTCAAGCAATCCCTCCAGAGCCTCAGCTCTCTGCTGGTAAGACACTAAGACCTCATGTCGAGCCTCCTTGACGATGGAGGCTGCTGGTACCAAAACAAAATAAGCCATGCAGAAATAGAATTACTTCAAGCTAACAAGTTGCCAATTAAAAAATTTCAACATTTTCTTTTTCTTGGCAAGCAGAGGCAAGGAATGCCAGTTTCTGAAAAATCCTAGTTGTTGTTCATTTTTCTGAAGAACAGGTTAGTGCCTTACTGGTGTCTACCACTGGCTAGGGACCGGTAATATCTATGCTGTCTGACAAGTCATCTGGCCACTCCCTTAAGGACCAATTAACTCGCATGGCTGAGAATGACTATCTACTTAGCGGTGGCCTTGAAGGTATTGGTTCTACTGGAAAGAAGTGTGAAGTCGCTCGCCGAAGAAATGGTTTAGATACCAACAAGCCAAAAAAAGGTGCGCGCGCGTGTTTGTAGATTCTGTTAAGGATTTTTGTCTCTGATGTCCTACACGTAAATCTGAACACTAACATTTTTGTTTATTGTCATTAACAAAGGGGCAACCTGATACAACAGGTGGTGGGCCAACAGGAAGAGAGCTGAATATCGGACAAGCATGTTTCCATTCAGAACCGAGCAACGCTTCAAACCAGTTCATCCTAGCCCAATTGATGCAGGTGAATTCATTCTTAAGCAGGACAACAACTATTACTATACATCCCTTGTTTAGTCTGCAAAGCTGGTACAATGGCAGGTGCAACATTTTGAGATAATTGGATTGGACAAGCTTCTTGATAATAGTTCTGTAGAATCAATGAATGAGGAACATACAATTGGTGATTCATTAGACGAGGCTGAGCAGGAGGAATTGAACCATGAGGTCTGTTTCCCTCCCTCTCCCTCTCTTTCTCAACTTTTTAAACTGTATTAAGTGATGGCTGAACATTTTTTTGTTTTGTTCAGATTGCTCTGGAGTCTACTGAAGACTGCACTGGCTCCTTGTGCAAAGCCACTGCTTTTCTATTTCCCAAGACAGCTTTTGACTTCCTGACAAATGTGGCTGCTAGTTTGTTTGGTATTCATGGTTCTCCATCTCCAAGCTCAGTAAGTTATTTGTTGAACAAATTCAGCCAAGCTCATTTTTTCCAGAGTTCTTAAGTGAATATGTTATCCAGGTTTTGGTAGATCCTCGATATGAAATTGTGAAGATGGCAGAAATGCAGCCATGTGCAGAAGAAACGCCAAAAGAAGAACAGATAGTGAAGTTTGTGGCGCAGATTGACAAGCCAATTCTCTCTTCAGAGGATGCCGTCTCAAAAAGATTCGATGTAGTCACTGACTGTTTGGATCATCATTTTGTGAAGGAAAATGGCCATGAAAGTGTAATGCAGCTTCTGAAGCTTTCACTGACATTTTTCTCGAACAATAATCATTGGTGTGAAAGGGGCATTATGTGTAATGATGATTATTTTCTATTTTTAGGTTACAAGAGGTTGGCTGAAGAAGGTGCGACTGGAATGGAACATCCTGCAAAATGACCTACCAGGTGTTATTTTGAGCTTTTCTACCGTTTAATTCAGTAAATCTGAAACTTCAGTAGCTTTAATTTCTGTAACAGGTACCTGTTAGTAAATCTGAAACTTCATTAGCTGTTTATTTCACTCATTATTTCTTAGAGATAGTCTACTATCGGTAGCAAATCTGTACCATAACATTGAGTGCTGGCATACTTGCATTGGTGTTTAAGGCTAGGTGTAAATCATTACATTCCACTGGCAAATATTCCATGTCATGGAAACCATATTACTTTTAATTCTAGTATGATGTTTATATGTATGCTTTGTTTTAACTATGCAGATGGTATTCATGTGAGAGTTTATGAGGAAAGGATGGATCTTCTGAGGGCTTGCATCGTTGGGGCACCTGGAACACCTTACCATGACAATCTTTTTTTCTTCGATATTTTCTTTCCTCCTGATTACCCTCATGAACCACCTGTAAGCTCTTCCATTCCAGTCTCTATTGTTCTTGTAGACAAAATCACGTGTTTGGAGACGGATTTGATAGCCTACCAACCACGTCACCGTGCGTGCAGGATTAATTATTCAGCCTTGCACTGCACCACTGTCAATCTGTCAGGCCACGCCACAGCGTGATTTTGTCTACATACAGTACGGTTAATCTCTTTTTTTCTGATTGATCTCTGTGATCCAGTGACTGGAGCGGCAAGTGACTCGCGGCGGGCGGCGGGGACTCGCGGATGGCGCCCGCGAATCGCGGCGTTGGGCGGGCGGGCGGGCGGCGGTTGTTTGCGGCTGCGGGATCCTCAGCGGTTGTGCGCGCGGGAGCCACGCGAGCTGGCGGCGGCGGCTGCGAGATCCTCGGCGGTTGTGCGCGCGGGAGCCACGGGAGCGAGGGGAGAGCGGGCGGTTGTGCGCGCGGGAGCCACGCGAGCTGGCGGCGGTTGTTTGCGGCTGCGGGATCCTCGGCGGTTGTGCGCGCGGGAGCCACGGGAGTGAGGGGAGAGCGGGGGCAGTCTACATGTGAGTCTTAATAGTTGTAGAAGACTTTGGAAAGTAGTGGAATGTCACATTCTAAAAAAATAGCCTATTCTAATAGTAAGATTCTAATTCCTCAAAATGAAAAGAAACAAACGGGGCCTAAGTGTTTTGGTGATTAAGTATCCAACACAAATGTTTTGAACTCTTTATGTGTTAAACAGGCAAAAAGTATGTTTCTAGACTTGGTAAATTGTTTTATGTACTAACATGGTTATCAAAGTGTTAGAAACAGTGACTAAAGAACAAGAGAAGAAAAGGGAGAAGAGTTGGCTGTGTGCAGCCAACACTAGCTCGGTCTGGGTGCACCGGACTGTCCGGTGGTGCACCGAACAGCGTCCGGTGCGCCAGGCTGGTCCGCGTGAACTCGCTGCTCTCGGGACTCGACGACGGCGTACGGTTAAAAATCAACGGACTGTCCGGTGAGTCATCTGCGACGAACTCGATGCTCTCGGGAATGAAGAAAGGCGACATGGCTATAATTCACCGGACTGTCTGGTGGTGCACCGGACTGTCCGGTGAGCCAACGGTTGCCAGCGCCAACGGTCGGCCGCGAGATCTGCGGGCGACGCGTGGCAGCTCCAACGGTCGAAAGGAGACACCGGACTGTCCGGTGTGCACCAGACAGTGTCCGTTGCGCCAACGGGCTCGAAGTTACAACGGTCGACTGTGTCGTTTTTGGAAGGAAATAGCGCACCGGACAGGCTACAATAGCTGTCCGATCCGGTGCGCCACTCGACAGAAGGCAAGGATGGCCTTCCAAGTTGGTCTCCAACGGCTCCTAGCTGCCTTGGGGCTATAAAATGGGCCCCTATGCGTATGGAGGAGACACCCAAGCATTCACTAAGCATCCTAAGACTCCAAGACTCTAACTTCACGCATTTTATTCTCCGTGTTAGTGATTTAAGCTCCATTTGAGTTGCGAACTTCGTGTGTTGTGTTTTGAGCTCAAGTCGTGACTTGTGTGCGTGATTGTGCTGCATATTTGAGTCTTGTGTGTGTTGTTCTCCCAACCTTACTCTTGTGTGTTCTTTGTGATCAATATTGTAAGGGCGAGAGGCTCCAACTTGTGGAGATTCCTAGCAAACGGGAAGAAGACTATAAGGAAGAAAGTCGTGGTATTCAAGTTGATCATTGGATCACTTGAAAGGGGTTGAGCCACAACGTGGAAGTAGGCAATTGTTACTTGGCCGAACCACGGGATAAAAATCACGTGTCTCTTGTGTTGCCTTCTCTGTGATTGTTTTGTTCACAAGAACTCGCCTCGAGCTATTTAGTCGCACTAACTCTTTCATAACTAAGTTTTGTGGCTATTTAGTTTTTGATTTTACAGGATCACCTATTCACCCCCTCTAGGTGCTCTCAAGCGCAGTGGTGGAGAAGTTGGCGTTTGGGCGGAAGCTGGGCGGCGGGCCAAAGAAGAAGGCGGTGTCGCGATCTGTCAAGGCCGGGCTCCAGTTCCCAGTTGGGCGCATCAGGCGGTACCTAAAGGAAGGTCAGTACGCGCGCGTCGGCAGGGGCAGCAGCAAGTCCCCCACGAAGGCCACCGCGAAGTCGCTGAAGTAGTGTCTCGTCTCGCGTTCACCCTGTCCTATACACTGTGGTTGTGGATGTCGACTTTTGCCGTTTTGCAAGTGTGTACTGATGCGTCGCCTGCGATTGACCAAAGTTCTAGTTAAATTTCTAGCTCTAGTGCTGCTTGGTAATGGGGTCTGCATGCAATGTGAAGTTTAATGGGAAGAAGTGCCTTGCTTTATTTGATGCTGAACTAATTCTCTCTTAGCATTCCATAATAAGTAAGATTTGCATCCTATCATGTTTTACAAACATCTGTGATATGGGTGCTAGCGTTACCAAACGAAGTGATGGCTGCATACATGTTGCATCTGTGTCCATCTATGACGGAATTGGTAGATTGACAGGCACATCCGACCAAAATCTTCAGGCTGCATACAATACATCTGTGCCCAACAACACATCTGTAGTATTGTGCTGCTTTGATGCTGTATTGGTGTATCTGAAATGTAGTTAAACTAGTGACTTAGCACCGTTGTTGAATTGTTGTACCAGGCCAATTGTAGATAGACAAGTGTGCAGATTGGGTTGAGGATTCAAATATGCAACCAATTTGCTTCAAGTGGAATGTTGGACAAACTCTCCCAGACAGTGAGCAGTACAAATTTCGGGGCAATAATCTGCGGATGATTTGTGTTCTCATCACTAGACAATGTTTAGGTCCCGTCAATTTTCAAAAAAACAGCAAAGTAACAAAAACGTTGACGCCTATGCATCTTGTATAAGGCACATCGCCACCGTATTTCTAGCGATTGAACAGAACACAGGGCGGCAACGGGAGGGGATGCTGGGAAGATGCTGCACGACCTCACTGAATCCGAGTACGAGCTCTCGCTCACCAACCTCGTCGAGAAGGACGCGGGCGAGGGCGAGGGTGGCAGAGCCGGAGCCCAAGCTGCACCCCACGCCCAAGACAGAGGGGAAGGACCCGAGCGCCGAACGACCAGCAACAGCTAACGTCGGGAGCGAGCTCCAAAACATGTCCGGAGTTCAAACGCTGACTAGGCGTTAGCCATGCGACTTGATTGTTCTGTTTAATCTAAGTTATTATTAGGTGCTTGGTTCGGAATAACTCAAAGTAAATAATTTTAACCTAAGTTTCTGTAATACCCAATTTGTAAGGAAATACAAAAGGAGAAACAATTTCACTTTATCTATGTGTGAGTTTGACCTTTTTGTACCATCACATGTGAACACCATATTTAAAAACAAATAATTCTAAAATATATGCCACTAAATTATGCATCATGCTGGACTTTATTTTGTGTGCATTTTGTGATAATATAAAAATAGGCTATAAAGAAATATATTAAAATCCAAATATGGGGATTTAACCCTAGTTTGCATATTAGAGTCTAGAGAAAAGAAAGGAAAAATGCTACACAAAAATAAAGAAAACATATATAATATAATCAGGCCTTCCATATTTGGTTCAATTGGTATATTTAAAATAAGTACAAGTTCACATTTAAAGCTGGATTCAAATTTGAATTCTAGAAACTAAAAGAGATATAAAAGGAAAAGAAAATATAAAAGAAAAGGAAAAAAGGGAAGCCACATACTGGGCCGTTTTCGTCTGCCGGCCCAATAAAATGCGTACACTCTCCACACTCTCGCGCGCTATGGCGCCGACGGGTGGGCCCGCGTGGCCAGACCCTAACGCGCGCGCGGGCCAGACTCCTTCTCACTGTGCCACTTCCATGCGGGGCCCACACATCATCGCTTACCTCGCGCGTTAGCTGCGGAGCTTCAAATCAGGTATCAAGGATGATAATCAATAACTCAAGGAAGTTATGCAGCAAAGGTTTAATCATTCAATTCCTACTATCTAATGCACCATATAAGTGATAAAAATTTTAAACCAACAAGGAGGTGGCAAATGCATCGGGGCTTGGGATGGATAGAGAGTCGAAAACCTAGTTTGAAAAACTCCAGTTTTGGTCCAAAAGGTGAAATTTGTGATATGGTAATATTTTGCCAAAAGTCAAAATATCAAAGATATAGGGTTTTCCAAACCAAGCAACTTTCATGTGTAGAGATTTCCAAGTTTCATAGGAAAAAATAGAGAAAAACTCAAAACTAAGTCTTGACCTAGGGTTTGGAATTCTGAAATTTCTTATCAGTGAGCTCTCTTTAGGCCTCTGTAACTTTTGATCTGTAGATAGTTTGAAAATGGTCGCTGTAACAAAGTTGTAGAGTTGCACCAGGTGCACAAACTTGATTAAATCACCTAACCCTAAATCCATATGAAACTGGCAGTAACAGTGGTCTTTGTGTGTTTGGCCCAACTTTGGAGTTCTCTGGTGTTTGATCCTTGGAGTATTAAGTCGTACATTTTATAGAAAAGTTGTAGACTGTCTATTAGGGTACAAGTATGTTTAAGGGTGGGGGACTTGGTACCACATAAAAATTTCAGAAAAAGGTGCTCGATGATAGCCTATCAGTTTGTGATTTTGCTTTGAGGTTACCTAACAGTGCTGATCACTCAACTTTGGATCCATTTTGTGCTTGCTCCATTGAGAAAATGATTTAGATCATTATAACAAAGATGAAGCTCTTATATTGGGGAACAAATCTCTTATAAAGGATTGGACATAGTGTTGTGCAAAAAAAATAATAAGTTCAGTAACCCCAAACATGCATTGTCTGTCTACATTTGAGAGGAAGTATAATTCAGAAGCTGAAACTGAGCTTCAAAGGAATGTAACCAGGTTTGGGGTATTATTGTTTGAGATCTGGATACTTTTGGTCACAGAATGCTATAAAGGAATTGAAGACCATATGCAGGGAAATGGATTCCTTTCAGATATGTTAGTCTAGTATCACACAAAATATCAAGTATTATGCTCTAGAACCTACCCTGTCAGGATATGTGTGGGGAGTAAGTTTCTGATAACTGAACCGAAAGCAGTGAGGTGTACTCGATTTTGGGCAGTGTAGTTTGTGATTCATGTGTTTTTAGCTCTGGAATGTAGTAGCAAAGTGAAAGACCAATACTCGGTGAATAAGTTTGGTATAGTGGGCAAGGTCTGTCATTATGTGGAAATGGGAGAGAAGAGGGGATGAAGGGAGCACTGCAGTCGGTTAAACCGATTCTGGAGAGTAACAATATCTGCAAAAGATCTCACTCCATTATCTTCAAACAAATACAGCCTTATCTCAAAAGGGGGGGGGGGGGGGGGGGGGGGGGGGGGGGGGGGGGGGGGGGGGGGGGGGGGGGGGGGGGGGATAAGTGATCCAAACCGGTGAACCCTTTGTCCAGAAGTTTCTACGTGAAGCAAGGTGTCGGGCACGTCTAACGTTTACTATATAGTCGTGGCAACGTGGTAATCAGACGCCGTGGCGCGCGTCTAACTTTTGACGTGTTTGCGCCAGCTCGTTCGACCGTAACATAAGCAGAAACCTGTGCTCCCTCGGCGATATATTCAGCTCGGTGGAAGCACTGAGGGTCTCCCTGGTTCTTTGCCAAACTGACCATATGCACAGATAGCCCAGCTTTCGCGTTTGTGTTCACCTGCTCTCGTGTTGCCTCTCTCTGTATCCGTCTGGTATCGCCGTCCCTGCCACCGGTTTCGTGTCGCCGATGTTCCACCTCGTCATGGCTGCAGAGTGCAGACCGTAAGGTGCTTCTAGGTTATGGTGCTTATGTTTCCAAGTTACTTAGTGCATGTAGGACTCATGGGGTTCTTCCTTTAATTTCTACGACTTGTTGTGCACCAGAACTGGTGAAGCGCCACCGGACTTTGATGTCCACCGTTGCTGGTGATGTGGTGATTTCTGTGGTCTAGCCGTCGTTGTTGGATGTGCGCATATTCCCCAGGATCCGATGACTGTTGTGATGCTTTTCCTTGTGTATGGGGTAGTGGTAGGATTTTTGTTGTAACAAGTACATTTTTAGTTATTTAAATGTACCCAAGATTAAAAGAATTTTAGAAATAAAACCATAGGTCCAAAAATCATAGAAAATTGTGAGAAATTTATATACCTTTAGAATAGCTCCTGGTCAAAGTTTGAACCTGTTTGGAATTGATTTGACCAGAGAACCTTGAAATAGCTAAATAAAGAAGTTTCAATTAATAAAACTTGATGTTAATATATGTTTACCTCAAATTGGAATTCTATAAATTGAAGAACAACAAGTTTGGTAATTTTAGTATGTTTATTTCTCTGTTTGGTCTAAGTAAATTCACTTTGGGGCACTTTTAGCAAAACTTGGTAGTATAGAAGAGTGGATACTCTTAGCATATGTTTGCTTTGAGAACTTTATGTTTCTTCTCCTCTCCCTTGTCAAAGTTGCATTTCATAACATTTCATAAGCATCCATATACTTGTAATTGACTTGTAGAGCATCTAGAAGAAGAAATAAAAGTGAAAGTGGAAGAGGAGCCAGCTCCTCAATCTAAAGTTCCTTCAACTGAAAGTGTTCTTGAAGGTCTTTCCGAAGGTGCTCCAGTAGGGTTTGCTGCTAACTGCAATATCCTAGTCGAAGAGCCTGACTCTCCTCCTCACCAAGGCAAGCCCTAGAGATGTCAATGGGGAATTCCCCACCGGGTTATAGCATCCCATACCCATCCCCATCATGTTTGATCCATCCCCATACCCATCCCCATACCCATCATGGGTACAAAATTCATCCCATACCCATCCCCATTCGGGTTTCGGGTCCCCAATGGGTCCCCATCCCCAATTAAGGGATAACTAGGTACTAACATGTAGCACAAACAATTCAGATTTCAGACATCACCACATCGACAAAGCACTCATCCATGAACCATGTTCAATTCATCCATCCATCAGAAAAGACATAAGTACTTCGGGACCGATAGAAGAAATGGAGAAATGGAGTTTTCTCACCTTCACCATCTGAGTTCGTTGGCGCAATGGCGCCTAAGAATCCATGGTCATCACCGTCGTCTGGGCAGAGCGTAGCATATGGCTGGTTATTTTAGGGTTTTGTTTTTTACTAGTCTGCTAGTTGTCTTGTTGGGCTAGGACCTGGGGCCTGGTGCGCTGTTGTGCTGGGCTTGGTGGCCGGCTCGCCCTCAACTCATTCATACAAACACGATAGGTGTACACGTATGAAATACCCATGGGTAATCGGGTTCGGATTATTGCTTCCCAAACCCATACCCATTTACCCAATGGGTGGAGATTTTGTCCCATATCTATACCCATGGGTACATTTTTCGTCCCATACCCGTACCCTAATAGAGGAATTCCCCACGGGTTGGCGGGTATCGGGTCCCCATTGACATCTCTAATCCATCACCACATCCCACTTAAAGTTTTTTTGGTCCTAGTGAATACATTTTAAGTGTATTACATCACAAAGATGTCAATGCATATGATGTCATGCCAGGTTTTAGTTTCCAGTAACACCAGGGATGTTACAAGCACCATCTCAAGTGTCTCAAATATACTACACCGTAGTGGGCTGCCCTATAATCTAGATTTGGAGCTTTACTTTTGGAGCGGGGTGTTTTGTTGTTGCCCTAAATTATATAAAATACAATCATTTTTAAATTCTCTTAAAGTCGTGCAGCGTATAGACCACTGTCGTCCGACGGCCCACGGGCCATGCAAGCTACCGACCCAAGGGATCTCCCAAATACAGATGTGAAAGCTCTCGTTCCTCACCGCCCGATGTTGTGCGATGAGCCGGAGCCAAGGGATCTCTTAAATCTTGCTCAGTTATAGAACCCTCGGCTGCTCTGCGATGAGCCGGAGCCGGAGGCAGCGGTGTCAGCGTGGACAGAGGTGGAGTCGGCTCGAAAAGGGGCTTCGTCGGCCCAGGAGCAGGTGGCTTCCCAGGCCGAGGAGGTGCAACAGCGGTGGCTGGAGCTTGGCCAGGTCGTCCGCTATCGGGACCAACCCCGGAGTCACGCTGCCGAGGCCGTGAGCCGGGCTGGTGTCCTCGGGGGACAGCTGGCTGAGGCTACGGAGCAGCCGGTCGAGGTGTCCGCTCGGGCCGGAACCCTTGCGGAGACCCTGGCTGCGATGGCCCAAGCGCGGTGCTGGCGTCCTCCTTCGAGGTGGAGATCCTTCCGCCCGTGTCACCGTCCGAGGCCAGGCCAGATTCCGCCGAAGGTGGAAACGACGCCGATGGTGCTGCTGCTCCCTCTGTCGATGTCTGAACCTGCAGGAACAGTTTGTCTGTAGTATGCGTATGTTTTTTGCGGCCACTGAGGCCCAAACATCTTATTGTCGTGTTATAAAGCTGTGTTTCTTTTCCTCTTGTTTTCGAGTATCAGGACTTGTTCGTCGGTAGCAGAATCGCTTATCCGAGCGAGAGTTACTTATCGCGGAAGGTGATGAGTGAGGTATCCGTATCCCGGAGGCGTAGGAGTCCCTCGGCTCGGTCGGCCTTGCCGCTTACGTGTACTCTTACTCGTCCGCAGGATTCCGCTATCGATATAGTCGAGAAGGCACGAAAATCGTTCCGGCAGAAAAGTTTTCGAGCGTTAAGACTCGTTCGGTAGCAGAATCGCTTATCCGAGCATGAGTTACTTATCGCGGAAGGTGATGAGTGAGGTATCCATATCCCGGAGGCGTAGGAGTCCCTCGGCTCGGTCGGCCTTGCCGCTTACGCGTACTCTCGTCGTTTTCAGGATCCCGCTATCGAAGCAGTCGAAAAGCGCGAAAGACGTTCTGGCAGAAAGACTTTTTCCGAGGAAAAATTTTGATGCAGAGGGGGTTCCCCCCTTCTAGCCCCCGAGGGAGGGTCGGGCTTCGCCGAGGCGAGGCTGACCCTTCCTTGATGGTTTGACTTTATTTATGTATGTAAAGAGAACGAGGTATATGAACGACTTGAAACATCTTAAGGGTAGAAGCGACGTAGCTGTTGGATGTTCCAAGTGTTGCTGTAGACCTCGCCTTGATCGTTGGCCAGCTATTATGTCCCGGGCTTCAAAATCTTGGCGATGATGAACGGTCCTTCCTAGGGAGGAGTAAGCTTGTGGCGCCCTCGGGCGTCTTGGCGCAGCCGAAGTACCAAGTCTCCCACCTGGAAGCCTTGGGGCCGAACCCCTCGAGCGTGGTAGCGTCGCAGAGACTGCTGATACCGCGCCGAGTGTAGCAAGGCCACGTCCCGAGCCTCTTCCAACTGGTCCAGTGAGTCTTCTCGGCTGGTCTGGTTGCTTCGGTCGTCGTACGCCTTTGTCCTCGGGGAACCGTATTCTAAGTCTGTGGGCAAGATAGCCTCGGCCCCATAGACTAGAAAGAACGGCGAGAAGCCCGTGGCTCGGCTTGGCGTCGTCCTCAGACTCCAGACCACCGAGGGTAGTTCCTTCATCCATCGCTTGCCGAACTTGTTGAGGTCGTTGTAGATCCTCGGTTTAAGTCCCTGAAAAAGCATACCGTTGGCACGCTCTACCTGCCCATTCGTCATGGGGTGAGCTACGGCGGCCCAGTCCACACGGATGTGGTGGTCCTCGCAGAAGTCCAGGAACTTCTTCCCAGTGAACTGGGTGCCATTGTCGGTGATGATGGAGTTCGGGACCCCAAAGTGATGGATGATGTTGGTGAAGAACGCCACCGCCTGCTCGGACCTGATGCTGGTTAGGGGTCGGACTTCGATCCACTTGGAGAATTTGTCGATGGCGACCAGCAGGTGCGAGAAGCCCCCGGGTGCCTTCTGCAAGGGACCGACGAGGTCCAGACCCCACACAGCAAACGACCAGTTTATGGGTATTGTCTGCAGGGCGTGAGCGGGCAGGTGCGTCTGTCTTGCGTAGAATTGACACCCTTGGCAGGAGCGTACAATCCTAGTGGCGTCGGCCACCGCGGTCGGCCAGTAGAAGCCTTGTCGGAAGGCGTTCCCAATGAGGGCTCGAGGTGCTGCATGGTGATCGCAAGCCCCCGAGTGTATCTCTTGCAATAGCTCCTGTCCTTCGGCGATGGATATGCATCGTTGTAGAATGCCCGATGGGCTACGGTGGTAGAGCTCCTTTTCATCACCCAGTAAGACGAACGACTTGGCGCACCGCGCCAGTCGCCGAGCTTCAGCCTTGTTGAGGGGTAGCTCTCCTCGGTGGAGATATTGCAGGTACGGGGTCTGCCAGTTTCGATTTGGCGCAACCCCATTCCGCTCTCCCATGGCGCAACCCCAGTTTCGATTATAGTGGTTTTCTAATCCATAATATTGCTATATAACCCTTGACTTCTTACACTTTTGTTTTCTTGCCATTGTATTGCCATCTTGGCCAATATCTACCTCGATATATTGAACCCTTTGTCCCTCTACTTCTATCCGTGATAATGGCTCTCTATTTTGTCTCCTTGATAAAACTTTCCTCCTAACTCAATTCATAATATTTGGTTGTATCATTTATCCTTGCTTCACTTGTTTATGGTGATCATATTTCACTCTTGTCCACGAACAAATATGTCTTGTCTAACTCCTTGTTATTTCCGATTTGATTCCTTGATTTTATAATCTCTCTTTCTTATTCCCAACCTTGTCTCCCCTTTAAAAACTATGTTAAAACGGTTCTCTTTAGGAAATGTTCTCTTTTTGGTTGATCAAGTAGCATCGAGTTGTGTTATGCTAGTGTGCTTGAGTTCCTGTTAGCTTTCTTTGTGGCTGTGTTTGATTTGCTTCTTTGTAATGATTGTTGATGTATTGTGTGACTTATGTCCACATTGACATCAGTTACTAGGTTAAACCTTAGATAGTTGGGTTCTCTCTACTCTTTATAGTCTATCCTAGCTCAATCTTTTCGTCCCTTCTTTCCTTACTATATCCATACAGATGTCAGACCTTGGAATGTGAACTACAAGTGATGACACTAAGTGCAAAGAATACATTGTGTTGGCAACTCCTCTAGCTAAGTCTTAGATGGAACAGTTCAAGGAGGCACATGCACAGTTTCTGCAAGCAACCTCTCAAGTGGTAGCTAGACTCCAACAAGTTGATTTAGCAGAATTTATAGCACATGAGCAGACTACCAATAACCATATGACATCAACCACAACATCACCCTCGATAGTTGACTTAATGAAGTTGTTACATGCACAAGATCTGATAATACAGAAACATCTCAACTCACCTCCTCATACCAGCAAGTGTTGGCAAGTCGAAACGTCACTAGAAATGAAACAGCTGACGAACAGGCACAAAAGGATGCACACCAACAGACAAATGATCTTGGAACATGTTGTTGTTGTGAGTACTATGGAATTCCTTGTCGCCAGATTAGTACAAACGAAAGTGAAACTACAAAACAGAATAACCGGATTTTGTTTTCTGGCATAAAAAGATAATGGTCTCTCCAAGAACAACTAATAGCAGATTCTCGAATACCTAATGCACTGTCAGTCGATGAATTGCCAGGTATTCCAAAAAGGAAACATCACAAGGATGCCCAGCTCCAAAAAGAAGCACATGAGTGTTACATTGATGGATGGACTATCACCTGCACACAGTTTCAGCCCCGTCGTCGCATCAGGTCCAAGAAACAAAAATGGAAACATGGAAAAAGTCAAGAAATAACTTCAAGAAAAGCTTGCTATCTATGTGGACATGAAGATCATTACCTTCGTAACTATCCTGAGAAGAGTTCATTACCGGACACCTCCGAGATAAAGCTATTTCAGACTCCAGACATGGAATATGAACAAAAATGCATAGAAACTTCTACCAACATCGTGAAGAACAACAAAAGGAATAGAAAAATGTTTGGATACATGAGTAGTCCACGTCAACCACAAGCAAAAGCCCCGAAACACATGGATACCCAAACAGAAGAATCAAGCCTCGGGCTCCCAAGGTCATCCGCATTGATTGAGCAACTCATAGCAAGGAGAACTATCTTCCGCACTCTGAATTATTTCTAACACTAACCTCGGGCATAGTACGTGTTCAAAGGTTATAATTTTCAGGTTTCGCCTATTCATCCCCCCTCTAGGCGACTTTCACATTATCACCAGGAAGGATAGCGCAGAGGCATCTGGTCACGTAGCATAGCGGCGGGCCCATTACACCGACGAGCAATTTCACAGTTCCGCCCGACCGACCGCGCCCACAAACGCCACTCCTAGCATCTACTAGCCCTGGCGGTTCCGCGGGGCCACTCCCAGAGGTCTTAGCAAAGGCGAAACATGGGCTAGATCGCGACGACTTCCTTCATAACCCTCGTGGCACTCTCGTTCTCCCGGTAGGCTTGGCGGTGCTCGAATTAATGGCCGAGGAAGGTGTGGCGGGGGTCATTTTTTATACACCGGCGAGGATAGAGTCTCGGCCAAATCCCAACCGAAATTGGCTTTGGTGGGCGTGATCCCGACGGAGTCCGCTGCTCATCCTTGGACCTCGGTGCAAGGTGGATGTCGATCGTGAGTAGT
This sequence comes from Zea mays, assembly GCF_902167145.1. Taxonomy (NCBI): domain Eukaryota; kingdom Viridiplantae; phylum Streptophyta; class Magnoliopsida; order Poales; family Poaceae; genus Zea; species Zea mays. Next base: position 142,956,783 of record NC_050105.1, read on the forward strand.
GGCCACAGGGCAGTGACAAGGGAGCGCATGAACTTGGGGCTGGCAACGTGGGCCCATGCCTAGGAGACACATGGGCATGTGGCGTGCGAGGGAGTAGGGCTGCAGTGTAGGTGATGGTGAACCGCTGTGTGGTTGCTAGTTCCTCGGCCCCACATGTCGGCGCGTGGATGCCCTAGCTGGACCGGCAGGGAGCCGAATTCAGCCCAGGCTTGAGGTAAGCCCATTTTTTCTTCTTTCTTTTCTTTTTCTAATTTCTATTTTGATTTTTCCTTTCAAATTTCAGTTTCCAATTTCCAATTCAAGTTCAAATTTTATTCAGAGTTCATATTTCAAGATTATATGCATCGCATAAAACTCCAGCATGCCAAGCATTGATTATTTAAGTACCTTATCAATTTATGCAATTTCTTGTATATAGAAACAATATATCTTAAAATACCATTTTGAGTGTGTGTGGTCCAAAAAGTGCACCAATTTATTTATTGCTTATTTATTTGTAAGTAAAGTAATCCTTGTGGTAGAATTTCTATTACGAGATAGTTTTACTTGGTTTTTTAGAGAATATATATTGTGCAACAAAGGATAATTAAATCCTTTAGGGGTATTTTCTTTAACCTTTTATTAGAAACATCTTTAATTTAGGAGACATGAGTTCTTAAGTAAGAAACTCCTTATTAAATTATATTTTACTCCAAAAATTTTGGAGAATTTTACTAAGCTCCCAAAATGAGATTTTTGGATGTTACAGAGGGCCTACATCCGATTCGTTGAACGGGTCGGATTGGATGGCTCTAATGACTTGGATGATGGCTCCGAGGGGGAGGAGGACCAAGACAACGATGACGGAAACAAGGGCGGCGGTGGCGAGGACGGTGGTGACAATGGTGGCAAGGGCGACGACGGCCAAGGCACCAGCGGCGAAGGCAGCGGCGGTTACGACAACGATGATGGTGGCAAGGGTGGCAACGCCGGTGGTAAGGCGCCACCAGCTTAGATATGTAGTGTAGTGGTAGGGGTAGTGGGTAGGTGTAGTGGAAGGGGTAGGGGTCTTTGATGAAGTGATTCTGCTTAATGTAAACATACCCCTATTTTAAATACTTAATGACTTTTTTCTTTGAATGTTGAGTTTCCAGATTACGTTCTGTGTTTGAAGTCTAGTCGTTGGTATTGAGTTCCCTGTTTTGCTCTGTTTCTTGCGCCCTTGTGGTTTAGTTCTGGCGACTGATCTCTCCCGGTCGACCTTTACCCCGAAGCAAGTTCTCTCTCCGACTCAACTTGTCTGACTTATCATCCTTTCATTCAATCTGAAAAATTATTTCACTTGTGCTGATGTTGTGATAGGTCTAGGGTATGTGTGTTTGTGTATGTTTTATGCCTAAAGATTTTGGAAAAACCTAGTTCTGTTTTCGTTGCAACTTCCTCTTGAATTCCTACCTCTATGACTCTGCGCCCGATTCTGTTCTCGCGAGAAACCTCATGGCACCCAAGAAGAAGGAGGGAGCTTCAACGGTCGTCATCCTTCCTATTGATCCCAATAGTCAACTTCCCTTTTGCAGAAACTACGCGTCTCTCATTTTTGAATCCAATTTGTTGCATCTTGTCCAAATGGGTGTTCTTCCCTCGAAAGAATAGAGTTCGTGGCGGGTTTGGAAAGGGATTATCGTGCCCATAGAGGACACCCATTGCGGCGACTCGACCAGATTTATAAGAGATCAAGTATGCAATCCACTTGCCCTGCAGTAATTACCTCACACTTGAGCCCATATAAACCCAGGGTCTAGAAAAATCGTGAAGGATTTCAAAACTTTCCCTTCGCAACCAAGATCATAATGAACTGACAATCACTGCATCATGTGTTATAACATTCCACAGAGTTTTAACATAGACCGGAGTATATAGAGTTATTACAATAAGGTGGCACACAGGCCCCAAATAACTCCAAGAAGCATTCACCGAAGTGACAAGTTTTTGCAGAAGCATTTATTTAACTAGTACCAACAACACCTGCGGGGTTTGAAGATATTGTGCCAACATTAGGGATGTCAACCCACCAAAAGCATGAGACGAGAATCGGAAAAGCCTGCCCTGGGCTTAGTCATCTCCCATAGCTGGGTATAAGGAGTGCTCGTAGTACCCGTAGTACATCTGACCATCTACAACAAATCATTGGGAATAGCACCCTGAGTACTGAAATATACTTAGTTAGACTGACCCGTCCAAAATCGGAAAAATAAGAAAGTAAAAGACTTCAAGGAGTATGCAAGCTATATCTGGAGTTGGCTCTTTGCTTTTTAAGAGTAACCGGAATTACATAAGTTATTAACAACTTAAGGGGAAATTATCAATTTAATTACTCCATTTTAGCAGGTCAGGATTAATACCTACTCTACTATGAGCTAGGTTTTGCACCTGATTGTCTAGGTATTCCATATCCCATTTGAAGTATGTCTAATTACCACTTTAGTGAATGATCAAGTTGAGAGTGTTGAGTCAAAGTTATCAAATCAAGCTATCATGTCTCTTAAGCATAACTAGAATTAACATCATCTCTTATCCATTCAACAAATCTTATAAAGTGTAGTTCTTACTATGATAATATAGCTCAAGTCAAGTGCTCACTAACCAGGAGCGATGGCGATTCGAATCGATTCCTAACCAGCTGGTGGGTACTCCTATCGCAAATCGTACCCACAGTACTTCGTGAGATACAATCACCACTGCACACATTCCAGTAGCAGCCTTGCTGCACATCTTGGATTCCACAAGGGCCACCATACCCAGTGACTGCCTGACTACCAGAGGGTTATGGCGTACCATCCACCATGGGTCATCTCGCTGTGTCCCCGTCACTCCTCAACCACACTAGTTGGTGTACCGTAAGGTCGAATCCTACTGGAATGGTGTTCTGGCTTCGCGGTCGGAACGAGTTATCCGACCAGCTAAGTGAATAGGAATAAATTCAACATGACTCGAGGGACCAAAACGGTACGGTCCTTAATCGACACAGGCGAGATCACTATGGCCTAAATGGCACCCATAAGAGTCCGCCCGGTCTCATCTTAAACCTTTATTTTCCGCATGGATATTACCCATAAAATTCTTCTAATCAAGTGTAACACCCCTGGTGTTACGAGAACTAAAACTTTGGCATGACATCTTATGCATTGGCATTTCATTACGCAAAAATTTCAAAACAAACATGTGATGTGATGATATGACTTGAACAAAGAGGTCATTGACCCTAGGACAGGGTATTTTCCCAAGGAGTAGAAGCATGTGGATTTGTGAGATGAGAACTAGAGGATGATCTCAAAAGTTAGTAGAAATGTTTAAGAAAGCTAAAACTTAGAGAGCTTAAGTGTCATTTGAACCCTAGGACACTCAAAACCCTAATTGAAACCCTAAAACCCTATATAGTGCCCTATTGGGTAATTTCAATTTCTATGCACTTTTGGACAAAAGTGTATGTATCAAAGTGATAGAGTAACAAAAGTTGAGCAACTTTCATGTTTAGAAATTTCCAAGTTTTGTGGAGAAATTTGGGGTAAATTGCAAAAGAGTCAAGGGCACCCATATGTTTAACTCTGAAAAACGGTGTTAACAGGTCTACTTCAAGCCCTTGTATCTCTTGATCTATGTGGATTTTTTCATGAGTCACTCCAAGTTTGATTACGTGATTGAGCCCTAGAACTATACAGAAATTTGAATAAAAAGCCCTAGAAGTTGGGCTGTCATTTGGGTTTTGGTACTAAAACTTAACTGACAGTGGTCTCTGATTAAATTTGGAGCGGAATTATGCATAATCTAGTGAGTATCCGATCAAGAACCTTGTTGGGGGCCTTCTTCTCCGCCGAAGTTCCTCTAAGCAAAAACATCTTCGGCAAGGCCATATGCAAGCAGGCACAACACGAAGGTATATGCCGAAGCTGTAATCAAGGGAGCTTCGGCATGATGACACGTCTGAGACGAAGGGTAGCACCGACTTAAAGAGGAAAAGACCGCTTAGTCCTTGATAATTTGTGTCATGATTATAATTAGTTATCAAGGATATAAATGTAATTTTGACCGAGTTGCGTCCTGTGCCTACAAATAGGTGAACAATACCCCTGTACTGTTCACGCTAACTTGTATTCACTCGCACGTCACTCTTGGATTCTTACCTTCTGTCAAGCCGAAGGTATAAATGTAACTTAATGTCATTAATGTTTGTTCATGATCATATAATAAGAATATAGATAATCTAATGATTTAATATGATTATTCATATTCTTTATATGTAACACATGTTCCTGCTTTCCATTACATATTGGGATGATGAAGGTATGTCCTTCATAACCTTCATCTGAAAATCATTATATCCTAAGGGATATAATGCTTTGAAGGACGAAGGTCTTTAACCATTAACATTTGTGTTGCCTTGTTCTTAACTCGTAGCATTTGAGAACAAGTAACCAACATTGGCGCCCACCTCCGGTGAACTCACTTCCACTGATTACGACCAAGCTGAAGCACCTTCAGTCATGAAGCTGGTGCTCCCAATCATAGGCGGTTCAAGCTTAGAGCCAGCTAACAAGAAGCAGAAGAAGGAAGCACAAAGAAGAGTGCAGCATGTTGGAGCACAAGAACCCTTCATCAGATCCAAGTGGTCTCATATCCCAATCACCTTTTCCCAGGAGGATCTTCAGCTTAAAGACTATCCTCACAATGATGACATGGTTATATCTTGTGTCATCAAGGGATTTCTGGTTCACAATGTTTTGGTTGACACAGGCAGTGCAGCGGACATTATATTTGCAGGGTCGTGCCTGGGGCAGTGCGTGAGGGGCGGCCGACCTGGGCCCCCATCTCCGAGGGGCCCCACCGCACACAATTACACAAAGTCCAATAGTAATATAGGATCAAAACTAGGTTAGTAGGGCAGCCGCACCGCACGTCCTTATTCCTGTTAGTTGTTGCATGCCTGCCTGCCTACCGCCGCTGCTGGCTGCTGCCTGCTGCCTGCCGCACTTCCTGCCGCGCTGCCTGCCGCTGTGCCGCACTGCCTGCCACCGCTGTGTCGCCTTCTTTCTTGCCGCCTCTCGAATTCGCCGCTGCTGCCTGCTTGTTTACCTTCACAATTTTTGCTCTTGCTTCATGCACAGCAGGTAGGAGATCCAAATACTCGGGACAATCTGTGGTAAGGAGCGCACGCATTTACCTTTTCCTGCTACACCTATGCATTTGGTTCATTTTTCCTGAAAAAAAGTACACGGGAGGCAAAACCTTGAAAAAACGTCTTGTGATTTCGTGCACATTGTTTTATTATTTTATTTTTATTGATTTCTTGCAGATTGTTGTTGACATTATGCCTCCTAGAAAATATGCATCAGGTAGCCAAAAAAGAAAAAGAAGGAAACACACGGAGGATTTTGTCTTGTCACAGAAAGGAGCCATGGATAAATTTCTGTGGTACATCAAGTATAATTAGTTGATATATATAATAGTAAAAAATAGTTTTTTATGGTGTTGGGGCCTCTGTTTATAATCTTGTCCCGGACCCCTTAAAAGTCAGGAACGGCCCTATATATTTGCAAAGGCCTTCAGACAGATGCAAGAGCCAGAAGACAAGATTCATGACGCTACACACCCTCTTTGTGGTTTCGGAGGAAGACATATTGTGGCACTTGGCAAAATGACAATGTTAGTTACCTTCGGTTATGTCCACAACACGAGGTCTGAACAAGTCGTCTTTGACATCGTTGACATGGAATATCCATACAATGCAATCACTGGTCGAGGGACGCTTAATGCCTTCGAAGCTATACTTCACCCAGCATACTTATGCATGAAGATACCTTCGGAACAAGGACCCATTGCTGTTCACGAGAGTCAAGAAGCTGCCAGGAGGGCTGAAGGGAGTTGGACGGATTCAAAGGCGATCTATAAAATAGATGGAGCCGAAGCTTGTCTGCAATATAAACACAAAAGAGAGAAGGCCGCTTCGGCAGATCAGCCAAAGCCTATGCTCCTGTGTGAAGATATAGCAGATCAAAGGATACTGCTGGGATCTCAGTTATCTGATGAACAAGAAAAGACTCTGCTAAGATTTTTGTTCAAGAACAAAGATGTCTTCGCTATGACAGCTAATGATCTTTGTGGTGTTAACAGAGATGTCATTGAACATTCACTAAATGTGAATCCATCTTTCAGGCCAAGAAAGCAAAGACTTCGGAAAATGTCTGAGGATAAAGCCGAAGGTGCTCGGAATGAAGTAAAAAGATTTCTCAGTGCTGGCGTTATTAGAGAAGTAACATATCTAGAATGGCTAGCCAACACTGTTATGGTGAGAAAGGCTAATGGAAAATGGAGAATGTGTATTGATTTCACAGATCTCAACAAGGCATGTCCGAAGGACGAGTTCCCTTTACCAAGAATAGACTCCCTTGTAGATGCTGCAGCTTCTTCGGAACTCATGAGTCTATTGGACTGCTACTCAGGCTATCACCAAATATGGATGAAGAAAGAAGATGAGCCAAAGACAAGCTTCATAACTCCTAGTGGTACTTATTGTTACCTTCGGATGCCTGAGGGGCTCAAGAATGCTGGAGGAAGCTTCAGCAGAATGACAGTCAAGGTCCTTCACTCTCAAATAGGCAGGAATCTGTTGACTTATGTTGATGACATCATAGTAAAAAGCACGAAACAAGAGAATCATATTGCTGACTTGCAAGAGACGTTTGCCAATTTCAGGCAAGTTGGTCTTAAGCTAAATCCAGAAAAGTGTGTTTTTGGAGTAAAGAAGGGCAAGTTCCTTGGATGTCTGGTATCAACGAAGGGAATCGAAGCTAACCTAAGTAAGGTTGAAGCTATCCTTCGGATGGAGCCGCCAAATTCAAAGAAGGGGACTTCGGATGGAGCCACCAAATTCAAAGAAGGGGCTATCATTAAATAGATTTATATCAAGATCAGCAGAAAGGAATCTGCCATTCTTTGAAATACTAAAGTCAGTCGAAGTTTTCCAATGGGGTCCGGCTCAACAAAAGGCTTTTGAAGAATTAAAGCAATACTTTATAGACTTGACAACTTTAACTCCACCTTCATCAGGGACTCTGTTACTCCTGTATGTGGCAGCCTCCCATTCTGCAGTCAGTGCGACATTAGTGCAGGAGAAGCAAGATGGTCAAGTAAAAAGACAAGCACCAGTATACTTCGTCTCCGAAGTACTCAGTTTATCAAAGCAAAATTACACAGAATTGGAGAAGGTGTTGTATGTTGTGCTAATGGCCTCCAGAAAGCTTCGGCATTATTTTCAAGCCTATCATATAATTGTACCTTCATCACAACCTCTGAAGGACATAATGAGAAACAGAGAAGCTACAGGAAGAATTGGAAAATGGGTTCGTACATAGATCCTCAATTCAGTCCCAGGCATTAGTAGATTTTATTGCTGATTGGACTCTAGGGGCTCAGGGAAAAGAAGCAATAAAAGACGCCGAAGCCTGGACAATGTTCTGTGACGGTTCTTGGGGAACCTTCGGCGCAGGAGCGACTGCTGTTTTAGTAGCGCCCTCTAAAGTCAGGACATGCTACGCAGCAAGGCTGGACTTTAGTTGTACAAATAACATTGCTGAATACGAAGCCCTTCTGTTGGGGCTTCAGAAGCTAAAGGCAATGGCCAATGGGAATAAGAAGGACGGTCCTTAAAACTGATTCTCAAGTTATTTCTGGCCATGTAGACAAGAGCAGCAAGGCAAGGGATCCGAAGCTTGAAAAATACTTGGATACGGTCCAAAGATTGGAGGCTTCTTTCGAAGGATTTTTTGTAAAAAATATTCCAAGAGGGGAAAAGGAGCATGTAGATCTGCTAGCTAAGTCAGCACTCAGCAGCACAGAGGCTCCCTCTACCTTCGAAAGTATTCTTTGAGACAATAAAAGCACCTTCGGTTGAACTTATGGAGAGAGCAGTACTTGCAATATCACCTGTACATAGTGAAGATTGGAGGGCTGAAATTATATCTTTCCTCCAAGGTAACCGTCTTTCGGATCACGAAGTTTACAATAAAAGAATGGAAGCAAGAACAAGACCATATGTGATAATAAAAGGGGATTTATACAAACATGGAGTCTTCTCTCCAGGTCAAGAGCTGATGAAGGAGATACATGCAGGTTTATGTGGATCTCATATTGGGTCTAGGCCTTTGCTGGGGAAGGTTTTCAGACAAGGATTTTATTGGCCGAAGGCAGCTTCGGATGCAGCAGATCTGGTTCAAAGGTGTGAAAATTTTCAAAGATGTGCAAGAGACCAGAAGCAACCTTCATCTCTAACCCAGTTAATACAGCCAACCTGGCCACTGCAAAGGTGGGGTCTGGATTTGTTAGGTCCACTTCCACCTGCACGAGGAAATTTGAAATATGTCGTTGTAGCAGTGGAATATTTCTCTAAGTGGATCGAAGCAAAATTTTTAGCCACAATACTTGGTGAAGGACTTGGGGCATGGAAGGGAAGGACCAGCAAGGACATGGTGAAGGACTTGGAGGCGTGGAAGGCCAGCAAGGACGTTCAGATCAAGGTGGAGGTCCAAACCGATTCAACTTAATCTGTCTCGGTGCTGCGACACCGTAACTTGGCCTTTGGATCGTGTATCTTTGTTGAGCCCATTAGGACGCGTCCAGGGAGGGAGTCACGCTCCTAACCCTGATATAATCAGTAGCCGCCACTACATTAGGGGTGGGTTTTGCTTAAGTTAGATCTGTCGAGAATAGTTCGTCGTAGATCGGTTTGTGAGACCCTAACTTGTGAGCTTAATCATTCATCTGCAATATTCCAGATTGTGTTCTTTCTTGTTCTTGCTTGTGTCTTTGATTCTTAGGCAGGAATTATCCCTCGTGGCGAGGTCAATCGCGTAGTGCACGGTTGATAACTAGAGGAGAAGTGGTGCTGCGATTGCGGGGTTCTAGTCGTGTTGATTGGAAGCCGGATCGTCTGTGTGACATCTCCACCAAATCGAAAGTTACCCCTCCTAACGAAAGAACCATAACCCACGTCCCCATCAAGTGGTAATCAGAGGCTTAGGTATTACCGTCAGGTTTACCCTAGTTTAGTTTATGTTTTTCATCCTATAACTCCAGAAAATTACCAAACAAAAAAAATTCGCTGTCCTACAACCCTGTTTAGCCATGCAATTTCGTTTCAGATTGCTTTGTTGAGTTTGTGTCCGTGTTCGAGTCTTGTTGCTGGTTTAGGTCGTGTCGTCATCGTACTTCAACCGCTCCGTCGCTATTATTTGTTTCCGCCGCTATCCCATCCACCTTTCCCAGATTACAAGTCGAGACACCACATTACTCGATTTGCCCTCGCTAGCCGCCTTGTGTGAACTCTTGCCACGCCAGCCCTAGATTAGGTTGCAAGCCGCTTGTGCTTCGCCTTGCATCGCAACCCCTCCTTGTTTCATCATCTGGCGCTTACCTATTGCTTACAGCCGCTACGGTTCGTGCCAATTTGTGCATTTGAAAACCATAACTTGAGGTACCTTCCATAAAATGGGCATAACTTTTCGTTTGGTGCTCCGTTTGAGCTCAATTTTTTACAGCAGATTCCTGACTCCATTCTGGGGTTGGTTCGATCAAAAAATTCAAAAAAAATCGGGAAGATAATTAAAAATTGTTTAAGTGTTTTCAGGAATTTCAGAGATCCTTTGTGATTTTCTCTAGGTCACAATACAACTCTGTTTCAAGTAAAATTTTGTGTGCTTCCATCCTTTGTGATTTTGGATCAGTGGTAAAAAATTCAGCATATTTCAAGCTCTTTTGCTGGTACTCCTTTGGAAACACGCTTTTGATTTCTACTAGTGCTGAAAAATCTGCTCTATTTACAGAACTGCCATTCTGCTGGTAAAAAAATCTCCTTGTTACCTTTACCTTATTGTGCTTCGATAGGACACGTCTGAGCCAGCAATTGTGACTTGTGCTTTGGACACTTATTGAACTTCGCTAATCTGCACTCGATTTTTGCTAATCCTTGATATTAATTTTTAGCCTCCCAAGCTCCACATACTTTCTTCTGATCAATACAGCTTTGACCTTGCAATCGGCAATCGCGGTTTCACTCCCTCTTGGTAAGTATCATGAACCAGCCTCCAATTGTACCATCTTTTGCTTTGTATTTCGTCAGACACTGTAAGAGCTTGGTAAGATATAATAGAGCGTGTTCCTGTGTTCCACCTGAGAGGAGCGTGTAGTGAAATTATTAGGGATAACCTTCACCGTTTGTTTCCTGTTTTTGTGTTTCGATGGCAGGCGACGAAGAAGAAGCAAGGATCCCTACAGACTTCAATGAATGTGTTAGCCGTCAAGATCTTGAGGCAAACAATAAGATCCTGAAGGAGCAAATGGAGGAGACGGTCCACAAGTCAGTGCATGAAGCCTTTATTAACATGGACCTTGGCAAGACTTACGAGAGGCTAGATCGACGATTGTCCGAGATTGTCGATAGACTTGCTGTGTTGGAGACGCAACAACAAGCACAGCCACCACCACCTCCTCGTCCACGTCTTCCCGATGATGCGGTGTTTGATGCAGAAGGTAACTATGATGAAGCGGCCACCAGAGATTTGCGCCTACGTCGCCGTCTTCATCGAAACACAGAAGGTATGCCACACCGCCAGTAAGGTAATAACAATCGTGCTCCTGACGACCCTTATGCTAAGATTAAATTTACTATACCATCCTTTTCGGGTCATTATGATGCTGAGGGATATCTTGATTGGGAGATGACGATAGAACAGAAATTTGTTGGCCACCTTGTACCTGAACGACATCAAGTTAGACAAGCCACTAGTGAATTTAAAGATTTTTCTATTGTCTGGTGGACTGGTCTAGTTGGGGATGGCAGAGCACCTACGACTTGGGAAGATCTTAAAGTAGCTATGCGCGATAGATTTGTTCCCCCATCTTATCATAGAGAATTGCGTAAGAAATTGATGCATTTAGAGCAAGGGGATAAATTTGTTCAAGATTATTATGCTGAGCTTCAGAAGGGATTGCAGTGTTGTGGGATAGTAGAGAGACATGAGGATGCTCTTTGCCATTTTTATTCAGGTTTGCAGCGTGACATTCATGATATTGTGGATTACAAAGAATTTAACACTGTCAACAAGTTGTTCCAGTTTGCTATGCTTGCAGAGAAGGAATTGCAGGGATGCCAACATCGACCTAGGGCTACTTTTGGCACCTCCTCTACATCACGAACACACACACCTGCCTCGAGTCATACACCTTCGACCACTCCAGCGTCCACATGACCTACCTCGACACCTGCTGCACATGTTGGTAAACTTCCTTTGCAGGTACCCACCAACAAACAGAATTCACCAGCACCCGTTCTTCGGGTATTGTTTGCCACCGTTGTCTTGGGATTGGTTACGTGAAGAAGGATTGCCCGAGTCAGCGAACATACATTGCTACGGATGATGGCTACATTAGTGCTTCTGACGGTGAGGATGACGATGATGATTCCAGTGATGTTGCTGCTAAAGATGATGCCATGCTTGGTGCTGATGCTACGGTGAACCTTCGAAGCATCATGGGGCAGCGTGTTCTTAGTTCTCAGCCTGAATCATCAGAGAAGCAGCAACGCCATAATTTGTTCCAGACTTTCTTTGCCATCGAGAATCGGTGTGCACGTGTTATTATTGATGGTGGAAGCTGCAATAATTTGGTGAGTTCAGATTTGGTCAAGAAGCTTGGCCTGACCACACGTCCACATCCACATCCATACCACATTCAGTGGATCAATGACTCAGGCAAGGTTAAGGTAACACACATGGTACGAGTGCATTTCTCCATTGGTATGTATTCTGATTATGCGGATTGCGATGTAGTACCTATGGAAGCTTGTTCTCTTTTGTTGGGTAGACCTTGGGAATATGATACTGATGCACGTCACCATGGTAGGAGTAATACATACACTTTTAGGCATAAAGATAAAAACATTACTTTGCTACCTTTGACTCTTGCTGAAATTGTACAAGCTGATAAAGATAGAGCTGCAAGTACCCATAAGGAACCAACTAATGAGACAGAAATTCAGCAACAAATTAAATTGAAAGCTCCTGTCATGCTTGCTACTAAATATGATCTTCTTGAAACTCATGCTACTGATGCTTGTTGCTATGCCTTGGTTTGCAAAGATGCTTTCTTTTCTATTGATGATATTCCTAGCACTTTGCCTGCATCTGTGACTAACCTTTTGCAGCAGTTCCGAGATGTTTTTCCCTCTGAGTTACCTCCAAGACTTCCTCCCATTCGTGGGATTGAGCACCAGATTGATTTGATTCCTTGAGCGAGCTTGCCCAACCGTGCTGCATATCAAGCAAATCCTGAGGAGACTAAAGAGATTCAGCGCCAAGTCCAAGACCTTTTGGACCGCGGGTATGTACGTGAGAGCCTTAGTCCTTGTTCTGTTCCTGTCATTTTGGTTCCAAAGAAAGATGGCAGTTGGCGCATGTGTGTAGATTGTAGAGCCATTAACAACATTACTATCCGATACCGTCATCCTATTCCTCGATTAGATGATATGCTTGATGAGTTAAGTGGTTCTAAAATATTTTCTAAGATTGATTTGCGCAGTGGGTACCACCAAATTAGAATGAAATTAGGCGGTGAATGGAAAACTGCTTTTAAAACCAAGTTCGGCTTGTATGAGTGGTTAGTGATGCCTTTTGGATTAACTAATGCCCCTAGTACTTTTATGTGTTTGATGAACGAGGTTTTGCGCCCATTTATTGGAAAATTTGTGGTGGTTTATTTTAATGATATCTTGATCTACATCACTTGTTTATCTAAACATCTTGACCATCTACGTGCTGTTTTTGATGCTCTGCGCGCCACGCGCTTATTTGCTAACCTTGAGAAATGCACCTTTTGCACCGAACGAGTATCGTTTCTTGGCTATGTTGTCACTCCACAGGGTATTGAGGTTGATGAGGCCAAGGTGCATGCTATTCAGAGTTGGCCAACGCCATCGACGGTGACACAAATGCGGAGTTTTCTTAGACTTGCAGGATTTTATCGTCGTTTCGTGAAGGATTTCAGCACCATCGCTGCCCCATTACATGAGTTGACCAAGAAGGGTGTTTCATTTAATTGGGGATAGTCACAAGAGGATTCTTTTGCTCTTTTAAAAGAGAAGCTTACTCACGCGCCACTACTCCAACTTCCTGACTTTGGTAAGACTTTTGAACTCGAATGTGATGCAAGTGGAGTTGGCATTGGTGCTGTTTTGATGCAAGGAGGTAAACCCGTTGCATATTTTAGTGAGAAATTGAATGGCCCTGTTCTTAATTATTCCACTTATGATAAAGAATTATATGCTCTCATACGATCTTTGCAAACATGGAAACATTATTTGTGGTCTAAGGAATTTGTTATTCATTCTGATCATGAGTCACTTAAGCATCTTCGTAGTCAAACAAATTTGAACCGTAGACATGCTAAGTGGGTAGAATTTCTTGAAACTTTTCCTTACATCATTAAACATAAAAAGGGGAATGATAATGTGATTGCCGACACTTTGTCTAGACGCTATGCTATGTTGTCTCAACTTGATTGTCGTATTTTTGGACTTGAAACAATTAAGGGACAATATGCTTTTGATGATGATTTTAAAGAGGTTGCATTAAATTGTAAAGAGGGCCATACATGGAATAAATTTGTGCTAAATGATGGATACTTGTTTAGAGCTAACCGCCTTTGCATTCCAGTTGGTTCGGTTCGTCTTTTGTTGTTACCGGAAGCACATGGTGGTGGTTTGATGGGTCACTTCGGTGCCAATAAGACGGAGGTTGTGCTGTCCACACACTTCTTTTGGCCTCGAATGTGGCATGATGTTGAGCGCTTTGTAGCAAGATGCACGACGTGCCAAAAAGCTAAGTCACGATTGAACCCACATGTTTTGTATGTGCCTCTTCCTGTTCCTTCAGTTCCGTGGGCGGATATTTCTATGGATTTTGTTTTGGGATTTCCTAGGACGAAGAGGGGGAGCGATAGTGTTTTTGTTGTGGTTGATCGTTTTTCTAAGATGGCACATTATATACCTTGTCACAAAACGGATGATGCCATTCATATTGCTAACCTCTTTTTCAAAGAGATTGTTCGTTTGCATGGTATGCCTTCTACTATTGTTTCAGATCGTGATGTAAAATTCTTGAGTCATTTTTGGCGTACTCTATGGAACAAATTGGGGACAAAATTGCTGTTTTCTACTACTTGTCATCCCCAAACTGATGGACAAACGAAAGTTGTGAATAGAAAATTGTCTGTAATGCTGCGAGCAATATTAAAGAAAAACTTGAAAATGTGGGAAGAGTGTTTGCCGCATGTGGAATTTGCATATAATCAGGCGGAACACTCCACCACCAAGGTAAGTCCTTTTCAGGTAGTGTATGGCTTTAACCCTCGTGCTCCTATTGATCTTTTGCCTCTACCTACTACCGAGCAAGTACATAGTGATGCTAAGGAGCGTGCTGACTTTATTTTGAAACTTCATGCTTCAACTAAAGCCAACGTTGAAAAGATGACTGAAAAATATAGAATTGCTGGTAGTCAACGTAGAAAACCAGTTAAGCTTGAAGTGGGTGATTTAGTGTGGTTGCACTTGAGAAAAGATAGATTTCCAGAGTTAAGAAAGTCTAAATTGATGCCACGTGCTGCTGGTCCATATAAGATTTTGGAGAAAATAAATGATAATGCATATAAACTTGAGTTGCCTCCCGAGTTCCGGGTTAGTCCTACATTTAACATTGCAGATTTGAACTCGTATTTGGGGGAAGAAGATGAGCTTGAGTCGAGGACGACTCCACTTCAAGAGGGGAGGATGATGAGGACATCACTCCCATGGATACAAACAACAATCCCCTAGTTGATGTTCAAGGTCCGATTACTCGCTCACGCGCAAGACAATTGAATTTGCAGGTGAGCTCGTTCCTATGTACTTATTCTTGTGCATTTGAGAATAGTGTGCTACCTAATGAATTAATTGTACTTAGGAATGAAAGGAAGGACCAGCAAGGACATGGTGAAGGACTTGGAGGTGTGGCAGGCCAGCAAGGACGTTCAGATCAAGGTGGAGGTCCAAACCGATTCAACTTAATCTGTCTCGGTGCTACGACACCGTAACTTGGCCTTTGGGCCGTGTATCTTTGTTGAGCCCATTAGGGCGCGTCCAGGGAGGGAGTCACGCTCCTAACCCTTATATAATCAGTAGCCGCCACCACATTAGGGGTGGGTTTTGCTTAAGTTAGATCTGTCGAGAACAGTTCACCGTAGATCGGTTTGTGAGACCCCAACTTGTGAGCTTAATCATTCATCCAAAATATTCCAGATTGTGTTCTTTCTTGTTCTTGCTTGTGTCTTCGATTCTCAGGCAGGAATTAGCCCTCGTGGCGAGGTCAATCGCGTAGTGCACGGTTGATAACCAGAGGAGAAGTGGTGTTGCGATTGTGGGGTTCTAGTCGTGTTGATTGGAAGCCGGATCGTCTGTGTGACATCTCCACCAAATCAAAAGTTACCCCTCCTGACGGAAGATCCATAACCCATGTCCCCATCAACGGAGTTTCAAGCATAACACAATGCAACTTGATCAGCACATTCTGGTGAAAAGTTTCATATTCTATTTTTTTCGTGCACACCATACAAAGATGACGAGGATGAATGCTACCCAGGTTTTATTTTGATATGCATGTATTGTTCTTAACCATGTGTGTTAGCTCAATATGGATTTTAAACTGAATTTTACATCAGACAGCTTGTACGCACATGGATTAACGTATTACGGCGGATAATGGGCATTCGGGTAAGGCTTTAGTTGTGGCATATTAGGCGTCTCCAATGGTTATTGTCGGTGTTTCGAAACCCGGGGGGGGTCCCTGGACCGACGAGTAAATTGTCACCGCGTGCCTCATCCCAGATGGGTCGGCGCGAGACGGAGCGCGAAGGGGGGAGGAAGCCGGAGGGAGATGGGCGTGAGAGGTGGAATCCCGTGGCCTTCGTGTTTGTCCCGCGCCCAGGTCGGGTGCGCTTGCAGTAGGGGGTTACAAGCGTCCACGCGGGAGGGAGCGAGCGGCCTCACGCGAGCGCCGTCCCGTCCTTCCCCGCGCGGCCAACCCTCTGTAAGAGGGCCCTGGTCTTCCTTTTATAGGCGTAAGGAGAGGATCGAGGTGTACAATGGGGGGTGTAGCAGTGTGCTAACGTGTCTAGCGGAGGAGAGCTAGCGCCCTAAGTACATGCCATCGTGGCAGCCGAAGAGGTTTTGGCACCCGGTTCGTGTGGTGTCGTGGCCGTCGGAGGAGCGCTGGAGCCTGGCGGAAGGACAGCTGTCGGGGCTGTCGAGTCCTTGCTGACGTCCTCTTGCTTCCGTAAGGGGGCTGAGAGCCGCCGTCGTCATAGAGCGTGTGGGGCGCCATCATTACTTGTCTGGCGGAGCGAGCCAGATGGGACGTCGGTCTTGTTCCCCGTAGCCTAAGTCAGCTTGGGGCAGGGTAATGATGGCGCCTCCTGTTGACGTGGTCGGTCCGAGCCCTAAGTTGGGCGAGGTGGAGGCTCCTCCGAGGTCGATGTCGAGTCTGTCTTCCGAGGCCGAGGTCGAGTCCGAGCCCCTGGGTCGGGCGAGGCGGAGACCGTTGGCTGAGGCCAGGGCTGAGTCCGAGCCCTGGGGTCGGGCGAAGCGGAGTTCGTCGTCTTCCGGGGTTGAGCCCGAGTCCGAGCCCTGGGGTCGGGCGAAGCGGAGTTCGTCGTCTTCCGGGGCTGAGCCCGAGTCCGAGCCCTGGGGTCGGGCGAGGCGGAGTTCGTCGTCTTCCGGGGCTGAGCCCGAGTCCGAGCCCTGGGGTCGGGCGAGGCGGAGTTCGTCGTCTTCCGGGGCTGAGCCCGAGTCCGAGCCCTGGGGTCGGGCGAGGCGGAGTTCGTCGTCTTCCGGGGCTGAGCCCGAGTCCGACCCCTGGGGTCGGGCGAGGCGGAGTTCGTCGTCTTCCGGGGCTGAGCCCGAGTCCGAGCCCTGGGGTCGGGCGAAGCGGAGTTTCCCATGGCGCCTAGGGCCGGACTTGGCTGCTGTCAGCCTCACTCTGTCGAGTGGCTCAGCAGTCGGAGCGGCGCAGGCGGCGCTGTCCTCTTGTCAGACCGGTCAGTGGAGCGGCGAAGTGACTGCGGACACTTCGGCTCTGTCGACTGGAGGGCGTGCGTCAGGATAAAGGTGTCAGGCCACCTTTGCATTAAATGCCCCTGCGATTTGGTCGGTTGGCGTGGCGATTTGGCCTAGGTTGCTTCTTGGTGAAGACTGGGCCTCGGGCGAGCCGAAGGTGTGTCCGTTGCTGGAGGGGGGCATCGGGCGAGACGTAGATCCTCCGGGGTCGGCTGCCCTTGCCCGAGGCTGGGCTCGGGCGAGGCGTGATCGCGTCCCTCGAATGGACTGATCCTTGACTTAGTCGCGCCCATCAGGCCTTTGCAGCTTTGTGCTGATGGGGGTTACCAGCTGAGATTTAGGAGTCTTGAGGGTACCCCTAATTATGGTCCCCGACAGTAGCCCCCGAGCCTCGAAGGGAGTGTTAATACTTGCTTGGAGGCTTTTGCCGCACTTTTTTGCAAGGGGACCAGCCTTTCTCGGTTGCGTTTTGTTCCGGTGGGTGCGCGCGAGCGCACCCGCCGGGTGTAGCCCTCGAGGCCTCGGAGGAGTGGTTTGACTCCTTCGAGGTCTTAATGCATTTCGCAACACTTCGGCTGGTCTGGTTGTTCCCTCATGTGAGCTGGCCGTAGCCCGGGTGCACGGTCGGGTCCCAAGTTCTCGGGCTGGTATGTTGACGCTGTCAACGGTTGGGCCGGAGCCGGGTTTGCGAGAGCAGACCCCGAGCCTCTGCACAGGGCGAGAGGACGGTCAGGGACAGACTCGACTTTTTTACATACGCCCCTGCGTCGCCTTTCCGCAAGGAGGAGGGGGGAAGCGCCATGTTGCCCTTAGAGGGCGCCGAACATGGTGTTTCTAGCAAGCTGCTGACGGGTAATCCGAGTGGACGCCCGTGCCCCATTTGTTAGGGGTCAGCTAGAGGCCCGGAGGCGCGCTCCAAAAGTACCTGCGGGTGATCTGCCGGACCCGGTCCCCTTTCGACGGGGTCCGAGGGCTCGATGCCTTCCTCTGATGGGATTCCGTTACAAGTTCGTTCCCGCTGGTCTCGGAAATGTCCTAGGGTACCTC
Organism: Zea mays; assembly: GCF_902167145.1. Lineage (NCBI taxonomy): Eukaryota > Viridiplantae > Streptophyta > Magnoliopsida > Poales > Poaceae > Zea > Zea mays. Next base: position 142,975,000 of record NC_050105.1, read on the forward strand.
GGGAGCGTAGCCCGAGCCTTGGTTATGTATCGAACGTACCCAGGGTCATCCCTCGCTCTGTGTCTGAGGCGGCTGTGAACCCTTCGAGGGCCAGCCTACGAACCCCTGATCAGTAGTGGGCGCGGAGCCCGAGTGGCCTGAGGCGGCCATTGAGCCCTTCTGAGGGGCCGTCCTTCGAACCTCTGACCAGTAGTGGGCGCGGAACCCAAGCGCTCTAAGGCGGCCGTTGAACCCCTCCGAGGGGCCAGCCTTTGAACCTCTGATCAGTAGGGAGGCTCGGGGCCTATTTCCTTCATGGAGAAGGATCCTTTTCGGGGTATCCCCCTTTCCCGGTCCCTGTTGTAAGAGAGAGAAAGAAGAAAAGGAAAAGGATACGAAATCGAATGACGTGGCGTACCTTTTTTGACGCGGTCATTATGGCGAAGGCGAAGCGTCGCTCGCTTCTCCTGCCAGAGGCGCGGCCTGTCCCGCCGCGGAGTTAATGCGACAGGGCGAGTGGTTCGCGGGGCAGCCGTTGCACGTGCGCGGGCCGTTCGAGGAACGGAACACGGGCGCACTGTCTTCACGCCGTGAGAGAGGGTTCTCTCGCTGTCCCACGAGGTGACGTGAGCCTGGCTGACGACGTGACCGCTGCTTCTGCCCGCCTGCCGCCGCCATCACTACCGGCCCATTTTTGGCCGTATTGACCGTCGCGCCTGGCTGGCACTGCTGGGTCATACGCAGGGTTGCCTCGAGTCGCGGTACTGGTTCCGCAGTCGAGGAGGCATGGTAGTGGTGCGAGTGGCGGTGCAGTTTCTCGCACGTAGCAACCGGCGTGCCGGTTGCATGACGCGTGGGCCTGGGCCTCCATGCTGGGTGCGTTGGAAGTCGGAGGGGTGCGCCCAATTGGCGCGGTTGCATGCCGCCTGCATGGCTGCCCGCCCTTTCACCCGCTGGTCTGGGCGAAACTGGAGGAATGCTCGTAACCGCTAGGCAGTTGCATGCACCGCGCGTGGCGGTTTGGCTTCTTCTGCCCTGGGCCAGTTTGCATGACGCGTGGGACCTAGCCCCCGTGCCGTAGGGGGAGGACCTTGGAGCGTGTTGGAGAAGACTCAGCCCACGACGGCTGGGGACGCAAGTAGGGAGAGTTGCCTTTAAAAGGAGGGTGACCCTCTTGAAAGGCGACCATGTCTTCTCGCTCCCTTATGCATCGTGTCTTTTTACCTTCCGAGCCCCGGGATGGGGAACACCCGCAATCCTTCCGCCTTGTCGTTGGAGGAATGCAACTTCGTGGAAGTTGGTACCTTGAGCCATCGTTCGGCTTCTAGGATTTTCATCATGCAGCCCGGCTGCACCCCCTCACCGGCGGTCACCCAAGACGGTGACCTCCAGTTCGATGGCGGGGAAAAGCAAGCCGGGCTGCGGCCTCGCCCCTCCCTCAGCTTAAAGGATTTTCATCATCAGTGCTGGGGAGGGGAGTGTGCCGAGTTGGGGTCGGTCCCTGCGCGGACGGCGGCCCGCTCCTTCCCTCAGTGATCGGGGGGAAGGGCGTTCGCCATTCGTGGCGTTGGCAGCTGCCGCGTGCCTAGCTCTCTGAGCCGAGTGGCTTCGGAGCCGCTCCCGGCGCCGCCTTCCGCCACGGCAGCCGGAAGAAGTTTCTCCGCCGACGAGATAGCCGGTGCCGCCCACGGACTGACCTCCAACTCTACGGCCTTCTGCCCGTCCTTGCCTCTCGAGTGAGGGCATGGGCGAGGGCCTCATGGCAGCAGCATCCGCCCTGAGGTCATCGCTGCTGCTGTTCGGCCCCCCGGAGCAGAAGTCGTCGTCGTCGCCGCTGCTGGAGCGGGCGACGGTGAGCCGTTCGTCGGTCTTTTGTTGCTCCGCAGGCCCCCCAATCGTGTGGGGTTGTTCGTACCTGCAGAGGTGGAACCGGGGTTCCGTTTGTAATGGCACCTTGAATGCCGGTTTTTTGTTCATTGTGGCTGTCGGGGCCTGAACATGTATGTATTTTCGGCACAGAGCCGTGTTTTTTCCTCATTTCGAGCACTAAGACTCGCCTGTCGGCTATCTGAACCGCTTCACCAAGCGTGAGTCGCCTCGTGCGAAGGTGACGAGTGAGGTATCCGTATCCCGGAGGCGTAGGAGTCCCTTGGCTCGGTCGGCCTTGCTGTCCGAGGCTTCTCTCGCTTAATTAAAGGAACCCCTCGGCCGCTCTTCGATGAGCCGAAGCCGGGGGTAGCGGTGTCAGCACGGACAGGGGTAGAGTTGGCTCGAAAGGAAGACTTGGTCGGCCAGAGCCTGGCCGGGTCGTCCACTGGCGGGACCGACGCCGGAATTGAGTTGCCGAGGCCACGGGCCGGGCTGATGTCTTCGGGGGACAGCTGGCCGAGGCCTCGGGGTGGCCGGCCGAGCCGTCTGCTCGAGCCGGGTTCCTGGAGAAGACCCTGGCGGCGATGGCCCAGACGTGGTGCGGATGTCGTCCTTCAGAATGGAGATCCTCCGACCGCGTCACCGTCCGAGGCTAGGTCGGACCTCGCCGAAGGTGTAGTCGACGCCGAGGGTGCCGCTGCTCCCTTCAACTATCAAGATCCGAACCTGCAGGGTCGGATTATCTTGTAGTGTGTGTATGTTTTCTGCGGCCGCCGAGGCCCAAACATACCATCGCCGTGTTGTAAAGCTGCGTTTCTTTTCCTCTTATTTCGAGTGTCTGGACTTATTTGTCGGTAACAGAATTGTTTGTGCGAGCGAGAGTTGCTTTTCACGGAAGGTGATGAGTGAGGTATCTGTATCCCGGAGGCGTAGGAATCCCTCGGCTCGGTCGGCCTTGCCGCTTACGCGCACTCTTACTCGTCCATAGGGTTCTGTCACCGACGCAGTCGAGAAGGCCCGAAAAATCGTTCCGGCAGAGGAGCTTTCGAGCGTGAAGACTTGTTCGGTCCGCAGAATCACTTATCCGAGCGTGAGTTACTTATCGCAGAAGGTGATGAGTGAGGTATCCGTATCCCGGAGGCGTAGGAGTCCCTCGACTCGGTCAGCCTTGGCTGCTTACGTGTACTCCGTCGTTTTCAGGATCCACTTTCGAAGTAGTCAAAAAGCACGAAAGACATTCTGAAAGAAAAGATCTTTTTCCGAGGAAAATTTTGGCGCAGAGGGGGTTCCCCCCTTTTAGCCCCCGAGGGAGGGTCGAGCTTTGCTGAGGCAAGGCTGACCCTTCCTTGATGACCAAACTTTGCGTGGGAACGAGGCATACGAACGACTTGAAAGCATCTTAAGGGTAGAAGCGACGTAGCTGTTGGATGTTCCAAGCGTTGCTATAGAGCTCGCCTTGACTGTTGGCCAGCTTGTACGTTTCGGGCTTCAGAACTTTGGCGATGACGAACGGTCCTTCCCAGGGAGGCGTGAGCTTATGCCGCCCTCGGGCATCTTGTCGCAGCCGAAGCACCAGGTCGCCCACCTGGAGGTCTCGGGACCGAACCCCTCGGGCGTGGTAGCGTCGCAGGGACTGCTGGTACCGCGCCGAGTGTAGTAAGGCCATGTCCCGAGCCTCTTCCAGCTGGTCCAGTGAGTCTTCTCGATTAGCCTGGTTGCTTTGGTCGGCTTAGGCCCTCGTCCTCGGGGAACCGTGTTCTAAGTCTGTGGGCAAGATGGCCTCGGCCCCATAGACTAGAAAGAACGACGTGAAGCCCGTGGCTCGGCTCGGCGTCGTCCTCAGACTCTAGACCACTGAGGGGAGTTCCTTCATCCACCGCTTGGCGAACTTGTTGAGGTCGTTGTAGATCCGAGGCTTGAGTCCTTGTAGAATCATGCCGTTGGCACGCTCTACTTGCCCATTCATCATGGGGTGAGCCACGGCGGCCCAGTCCACCTGGATGTGGTGGCCCTCGCAGAAGTCCAAGAACTTTCTGTCTGTGAACTGGGTGCCGTTGTCGGTGATGATGGAGTTTGGGACCCCAAAGCGATGGATGATGTTGGTGAAGAACGCCACCGCCTGTTCGGACCTGATGCTCTTTAGGGGTCGGACCTCGATCCACTTGGAGAATTTGTCGATGGCGACCAGCAGGTGCGTGTAGCCCCCGGGTGCCTTCTGCAAGGGGCCGACTAGGTCCAGACCCCACACAGCAAACGGCCAGGTGATGGGTATGGTCTGTAGGGCCCGAGCAGGCAGGTGGGTCTGCCTTGCGTAGAACTGACACCCTTCGCAGGTGCGGACAATTCTAGTGGCGTCGGCCACCTCCGTCGATCAGTAGAAACCTTGTCGGAAGGCATTTCCAACAAGGGTTCGAGGTGCTGCGTGATGGCCGCAAGCCCCCGAGTGTATCTCTTGTAGGAGCTCCTGACCTTCGGCGATGGAAATGCATCGCTGGAGGATGCCCGTGGGGCTGCGGTGGTAGAGCTCCTTCCCATCTCCCAGCAAGACGAACGACTTGGCGTGCCGCGCCAACCGCCGAGCTTCGGCTTGGTCGAGGGGTAGCTCTCCTCGGTGGAGATATTACAATTACGGGGTCTGCCAGTTTCGATTAGTCGTGATCCCGCTCCGCTCCTCCTCGATGCGCAGTGCCTCATCCTCGGGGGCCGAGGGTACCTCGGACTGAGCCGAGGGTACCTCGGACTGAGCCGAGGGTGCCTCGGGCTGGGCTGAGGCCTTCTCGGGCTCGGGCGTGTCGTCGGTCTTGACGGAGGGTTGATGCAGGTCTCGGGAGAAGACGTCCGGGGGAACCGTTGTTCACCCCGAGGCTATTTTAGCCAGCTCGTCCGCAGTCTCATTGTAGCGTCGGGCGATGTGGTTGAGCTCGAGCCCGTAGAACTTGTCTTCCAGGCGCCGAACCTCATCGCAGTATGCTTCCATCTTCGGGTCGCGGCAGTGGGAGTTCTTCATGACTTGGTCGATGACGAGCTGCGAGTCACCACAAGCGTCGAGGCATCGGACCCCTAGCTCGATGGCGATGCGCAACCCGTTGACCAGAGCCTCATACTCGGCCACATTGTTGGACGCCGGGAAGTGGAGGCGTAGCACGTAGCGTAGGTGCTTCCCGAGGGGCGAGATGAAGAGCAGGCCTGCGCCTGCTCCTGTCTTCATCAGCGACCCATCGAAGAACATGGTCCAAAGTTCCGGTTGGATCGGAGCCGTTGGGAGCTGGGTGTCGACCCATTCAGCCACAAAGTCCGACAAGATCTAGGACTTGATGGCCTTCCGAGGGGCGAACGAGATCGTCTCGCCCATGATTTCCACCGCCCACTTTGCAATTCTACCCGAGGCCTCTCGGCACTGGATGATCTCCCCCAGGGGGAAGGATGACACCACAGTTACCGGATGAGACTCGAAGTAGTGTCGCAGTTTCCGCCGCGTTAGGATCACCGCGTACAGCAGCTTCTGAATTTGCGGGTAGCGGATCTTTGTCTCGGACAGTACCTCGCTGATGAAGTAGACTGGCCTCTGGACGGGCAATGCATGCCCCTCTTCTCGTCTCTCAACCACAATCGCGGCGCTAACCACCTGAGTGGTCGCGGCGACGTAGATCAAGAGGGCTTCTCCGGCAGCGGGGGGCACCAAGATGGGCGCGTTTGTAAGGAGCGCCTTCAGGTTCCCGAGGGCTTCCTCGGCCTCAGGGGTCCAAGTGAAGCACTCGGCCTTCCTTAAGAGGCGGTACAGAGGCAGACCTCTTTCGTCGAGGCGCGAGATGAAGCGGCTCAGAGCCGCAAGGCATCCCATGACTCTCTGTACGCCTTTCAAGTCCTTGATGGGCCCCATGCTGGTGATGGCTGCGATCTTCTCCGGGTTGGCCTTGATGCCCCGCTCGGAGACGATGAACCCCAAGAGCATGCCTCGGGGAACCCCGAAGACACACTTTTCGGGATTGAGCTTCACGCCTTTCGCCTTGAGACATCGGAATGTCACTTCAAGGTCGGAGAGGAGGTCGGAGGCTTTCCTCGTCTTGACTACGATGTCATCGACGTAGGCCTCAACCGTTCGGCCAATGTGTTCGCCGAACACATGGTTCATGCACCGTTGGTACGTTGCACCCGCATTCCTCAAGCCGAACGGCATGGTAACATAGCAGTACATGCCGAAGGGTGTGATGAAAGAGGTCACGAGCTGGTCGGACTCTTTCATCATGATCTGGTGATACCCTGAGTAGGCATCGAGGAAAGACAGGGTTTCGCACCCAGCAGTGGAATCCACGATTTGATCGATGAGAGGCAGAGGGTAGGGAACTTTCGGACATGCTTTGTTTAAACCAGTGTAGTCTACACACATCTGCCATTTCCCTCCTTTCTTTCTCACAAGCACAGGGTTGGCAAGCCATTCGGGATGGAATACCTCTTTGATGAGCCCTGCCGCCGTTAGCTTGTGGATCTCCTTGCCTATGGCTCTGCGCTTTTCTTCGTCGAATCGGCGCAGAGGCTGCTTCACGGGTCGGGCTCCAGCTCGGATATCCAGCGAGTGCTCGGCGACATCCCTCGGTATGCCGGGCATGTCCGAGGGACTCCACGCGAAAACGTCGGCGTTTGCGCGGAGAAAGTCGACGAGCACTGCTTCCTATTTTGGATCCAGCTCGGAGTCGATCCAGATCTGCTTGGAGGCGTTGTTGCTGGGGTCGAGAGGGACGGATTTAACCGTCTCTGCCGGCTCGAAGTTGCCGGCGTGGCGCTTCACGTCTGGCGCCTCCTTAGAGAGGCTCTCCAGGTCGGCGATGAGGGCCTCGGATTCGGCAAGGGCCTCGGCGTACTCCACGCACTCCACGTCACATTCGTACACGTGTTGGTACGTGGGGCCGACGATGATGACCCCGTTGGGGCCCGGCATCTTGAGCTTGAGGTAGGTGTAGTTGGGGACGGCCATGAACTTTGCGTAGCATGGCCTCCCCAGTACTGCGTGGTAGGTTCCTCGGAACTCGACCACCTCGAACGTGAGGGTCTCCATTCGGAAGTTGGAGGGCGTCCCAAAGCAGACGGGTAGATCGAGTTGTCCGAGGGGCTGGACGCGTTTCCCGGGGATTATCCCGTGGAAAGGCGCAGCGCCTGCCCGGACTGAGGACAGATCGACCCGCAGGAGCCCGAGGGTCTCGGCGTAGATGATGTTGAGGCTGCTGCCTCCGTTCATGAGGACCTTGGTGAGCCTGACGTTGCCGATAACGGGGTCGACAACGAGCGGGTATTTCCCCGGGCTCGGCACGCGGTCGGGGTGGTCGTCTCGGTCGAAGGTGATGGGCTTGTCGGACCAGTCTAGGTAGACTGGCACCACCACCTTTACCAAATAGACCTCCTGACGCTCTTGCTTGCGGTGCCGAGCCGAGGCGTTCGCCACTTGCCCACCGTAGATCATGAAGCAGTCACGGACCTCGGGGAGTTTCCAGGGCGCACGTACGTAACCTGGAAATTGCCGGCGAAGGCTTGGACTAGGTCGTCCCAGTTGGAGATCTGCCCCGGAGGCAGGTGCTCCAGCTAGGCGCGAGCGGTGTCGGAGAGGTACAGGGGGAGGTTGCGGATGATGAGGTTGTCATCGTTCGTTCCACCCAGTTGGCAGGCCAGCCGGTAGTCCGCGAGCCACAGTTCCGGTCTCGTCTCCCCCGAGTACTTTGTGATAGTAGTCGGGGTTCGGAACCGGGTCGGGAACGGTGCCCGTTGTATGGCGCGGCTGAAAGCCTGCGGACCGGGTGGTTCGGGCGAGGGACTCCGATCCTCCCCGCTGTCGTAGCGTCCCCCACGCCTGGGGTGGTAGCCTCGACGCACCCTCTCGTCGAGGTGGGCCCGACGGCTGTGGTGATGGTGCTCGTTGCCGAGGCGACCCGGGGCCGCAGGCGCTGTGTTGCGCGTGCGCCCGGTGTGGACCGAGGCTTCCCGCATGAATCGGGAAGTCGCGGCGCGATGTTCCGAGGGGTACCCCTGCCTTCGAGAGGCGGAGCTTTCGGCCCGTCGGACCGCGGCGTCGTCTAGGAGATTCTTGAGCTCTCTCTGGATACGCCACCCCTCGGTGGTTGATGGCTCCGGCATCGCGCGGAGAAGCATTGCCGCTGCAGCCAGGTTCTGGCCGACTCCACTGGAAGTCGGTGGCGGCCTTGCCCTGACACCATCGGCGATGCGGTGCTGGATACCCTGGGGTAGATGACGCACTTCTCCGGGCGGAGGTTGGCCCGCCCATTCCTGCCCGATGTCCCGGTGAAAGTCGCCTAGAGGGGGGGTGAATAGGGCGAAACTGAAATTTACAAATATAAACACAACTACAAGCCGGGTTAGTGTTAGTAATAAAGAAACGAGTCCGCGAGAGGGGATGGAAAACAAATCGCAAGCAAATGAAGAGTGTGACACGCCGATTTGTTTTACCGAGGTTCGGTTCTTGCAAACCTACTCCCCGTTGAGGAGGCCACAAAGGCCGGGTCTCTTTCAACCCTTCCCTCTCTCAAACGATCCCACGGATCGAGTGAGCTTTCTCTACTCAATCACTTGGAACACAAAGTTCCCACAAGGACCACCACAAGTTTGGTGTCTCTTGTATCAATTACAAGTGAGTTTGATCGCAATGAAAGAATCAAGAAGGAAGAAAGCAATCCAAGCGCAAGAGCTCGAAAGAACACAAGCAAATCACTCTCTCTAGTCACTATGGCGTTGTGTGGAATTTGGAGAGGATTTGATCTCTTTGGTGTGTCTAGAATTGAATGCTAGAGCTCTTGTAGTAGTTGGGAAGTGGAAAAACTTGGATGCAATGAATGGTGGGGTGGTTGGGGTATTTATAGCCCCAACCACCAAATGTGGCCGTTGGGAGGCTGTCTGCTCGATGGCGCACCGGACAGTCCGGTGCCCCCTGCCACGTCATCACTGCCGTTGGATTCTGACCGTTGGAGCTTCTGACTTGTGGGCCCGCCCGGGTGTCCGGTGCACACCGGACATGTACTGTTTACTGTCCGGTGTGGCAGTATGGGCGCGCCTGACTTCTGCGCGCGCTGCGCGCGCATTTAATGCGCCGCAGGTAGCCGTTGGCGCGGAGAAAGCCGTTGCTCCGGAGTTGCACCGGACAGTCCGGTGCACACCGGACAGTCCGGTGAATTATAGTGGACTAGCCGTTGGAGTTTCCCGAAGCTGGCGAGTTCCTGAGGCCGCTTCTCCATGGCGCACCGGACACTGTCCGGTGTACACCGGACAGTCCGGTGAATTATAGCGCGAGTGCCTCTGGAAATTCCCGAAGGTGACGAGTTCGAGTTGGAGTCCTCTGGTGCACCGGACACTGTCCGGTGGTGCACCGGACAGTCCGGTGCTCCCAGACCAGAGGGCCTTCGGTTCCCACTTTGCTCCTTTGTTGAATCCAAAACTTGATCTTTTTATTGGCTGAGTGTGAACCTTTACACCTGTGTAATCTATACACTTGGGCAAACTTAGTTAGTCCAAATGTTTGTGTTAGGCAATTCAACCACCAAAATTATTTAGGAACTAGGTGTAAGCCTAATTCCCTTTCAATCTCCCCCTTTTTGGTGATTGATGCCAACACAAACCAAAGCAAATATAGAAGTGCATAATCGAACTAGTTTGCATAATGTAAGTGTAAAGGTTGCTTGGAATTGAGCCAATATAACTACTTACAAGATATGCATGGATTGTTCCTTACTTATAACATTTTGGACCACGCTTGCACCACAAGTTTTGTTTTTGCAAATTCTTTTGTAAATCCTTTTCAAAGTTCTTTTGCAAGCAGTCAAAGGTAAATGAATAAGATTTTGCAAAGCATTTTCAAGATTTGAAATTTTCTCCTCCTGTTTCAAATGCTTCTCCTTTGACTAAACAAAACTCCCCCTAAATGAGATACTCCTCTTAGTGTTCAAGAGGATTTTGATATGTCCTTTTTGAAATACTACTTTCTCCCCCTTTTGAACATAATAGGAAAACCAATTGAGAAATATTCAACACTAAGGTTTTTGAAATTGGTGGTGGTGCAGTCCGTTTGCTTTGGGCTCATTTCTCCCCCTTTTTGGCATGAATCGCCAAAAACGGAATCATTAGAGCCCTTGAAGTGCTATCTTCCCCTTTGGTCATAAATAAATGAGTTAAGATTATACCAAAGACGAAGTCCGGTCCTTTTGCTTTGGGGCTCTTACTCTCTCCCCCAAAGACGAAGTTCTTTTCTTTGATGATCATGCTTTAGTTGCTTGGAGTGACGGCGAAGGATGAGTTACGTAGTGGAAGCCTTTTTCTTGGCCGAAGACTCCAATTTCCTTTCAATACACCTATGACTTGGTTTGAAATAGACTTGAAAACACATTAGTCATAGCATATGAAAGAGATATGATCAAAGGTATATAAATGAGCTATGTGTGCCATCTAGCAAAAGAAGTTGCGTGAATCAAGAATATTGAGCTCATGCCTAAGTTTGGTAAAAGTTTGTTCATCAAGAGGCTTGGTAAAGATATCGGCTAATTGATCTTTAGTGTTAATATAAGAAATCTCGATATCTCCCTTTTGTTGGTGATCCCTAAGGAAATGATATCGGATGGCTATGTGCTTAGTGCGGCTATGCTCGACGGGATTGTCGGCCATTTTGATTGCACTCTCATTATCACATAGCAAAGGGACTTTGGTTAATTTGTAACCGTAGTCCCGCAGGGTTTGCCTCATCCAAAGCAATTGCGCACAACAGTGGCCTGCGGCAATATACTCGGCTTCGGCGGTGGAAAGAGCAACCGAATTTTGCTTCTTTGAAGCCCAAGACACCAAGGATCTTCCCAAGAACTGGCAAGTCCCCGATGTGCTCTTCCTATTGATTTTGCACCCCGCCCAATCGGCATCCGAATAACCAATCAAATCAAATGTGGATCCCCGAGGGTACCAAAGCCCAAACTTAGGAGTATAAGCCAAATATCTCAAGATTCGTTTTACGGCCGTAAGGTGGGATTCCTTAGGGTCGGATTGGAATCTTGCACACATGCAAACGGAAAGCATAATGTCCGGTCGAGATGCACATAAATAGAGTAATGAACCTATCATCGACCGGTATACCTTTTGATCCACGGACTTACCTCCCGTGTCGAGGTCGAGATGCCCATTAGTTCCCATGGGTGTCTTGATGGGTTTGGCATCCTTCATTCCAAACTTGCTTAGAATATCTTGAGTGTACTTCGTTTGGCTTAGGAAGGTGCCCTCTTGGAGTTGCTTGACTTGGAATCCTAGAAAATACTTCAACTCCCCCATCATAGACATCTCGAATTTCTGTGTCATGATCCTACTAAACTCTTCACAAGTGGATTCGTTAGTAGACCCAAATATAATATCATCAACATAAATTTGGCATACAAACAAATCATTCTCAAGTGTTTTAGTAAAGAGTGTAGGATCGGCCTTTCCGACTTTGAATCCATTTGCAATAAGAAAATCTCTAAGGCATTCATACCATGCTCTTGGGGCTTGCTTGAGCCCATAAAGCGCCTTAGAGAGCTTATAGACATGGTTAGGATACTCACTGTCTTCAAAGCCGGGAGGTTGCTCAACATAGACCTCTTCCTTGATTGGTCCATTGAGGAAGGCACTTTTCACGTCCATTTGATAAAGCTTAAAGCCATGGTAAGTAGCATAGGCTAATAATATGCGAATTGACTCAAGCCTAGCTACGGGTGCATAGGTTTCACCGAAATCCAAACCTTCGACTTGGGAGTATCCTTTGGCCACAAGTCGAGCTTTGTTCCTTGTCACCACACCATGCTCATCTTGCTTGTTGCGGAAAACCCATTTGGTTCCTACAACATTTTGGTTAGGACGTGGAACTAAATGTCATACCTCATTCCTAGTGAAGTTGTTGAGCTCCTCTTGCATCGCCACCACCCAATCCGAATCTTGGAGTGCTTCCTCTATCCTGTGTGGCTCAATAGAGGAAACAAACGAGTAATGTTCACAAAAATGTGCAACACGAGATCGAGTAGTTACCCCCTTATGAATATCGCCGAGGATGGTGTCGACGGGGTGATCTCGTTGAATTGCTTGGTGGACTCTTGGGTGTGGCGGCCTTTGCTCTTCATCCTCCTTGTCTTGATCATTTGCATCTCCCCCTTGATCTATGCCGTCATCTTGAGGTGGCTCATTTGATTGATCTTCTTCTTCATCAACTTGAGCTTCATCCTCATTTTGAGTCGGTGGAGATGCTTGCGTGGAGGAGGACGGTTGATCTTGTGCATTTGGAGGCTCTTCGGATTCTTTAGGGCACACATCCCCAATGGACATGTTTCTTAGCGCGATGCACGGAGCCTCTTCATCACCTATCTCATCAAGATCAACTTGCTCTACTTGAGAGCCGTTAGTCTCATCAAACACAACGTCACATGAGACTTCAATTAGTCCAGTGGACTTGTTAAAGACCCTATATGCCCTTGTGTTTGAGTCATAACCAAGTAAAAAGCCTTCTACAGTCTTAGGAGCAAATTTAGATTTTCTACCTCTCTTAACAAGAATAAAGCATTTGCTACCAAAGACTCTAAAATATGAAATGTTGGCCTTTTTACCGGTTAGGAGTTCATATGATGTCTTCTTGAGGATTCGGTGTAGATATAAACGGTTGATGGCGAAGCAAGCAGTGTTGACCGCCTCGGCCCAAAACCGATCCGAAGTCTTGTATTCATCAAGCATTGTCCTTGCCATGTCCAAAAGAGTTCTATTCTTCCTCTCCACTACACCATTTTGTTGTGGCGTGTAGGGAGAAGAGAACTCATGCTTGATACCCTCTTCCTCAAGAAAGCCTTCGATTTGAGAGTTCTTGAACTCCGTCCCGTTGTCGCTTCTTATTTTCTTGATCCTTAAGCCGAACTCATTTTGAGCCCGTCTCAAGAATCCCTTTAAGGTCTCTTGGGTTTGCGATTTTTCCTGTAAAAAGAATACCCAAGTGAAGCGAGAATAGTCATCCACAATAACTAGACAGTACTTACTCTCGCCGATGCTTATGTAAGCGATCGGGCCGAATAAATCCATGTGTAGGAGCTCCAGTGGCCTGTCGGTCGTCATTATGTTCTTATGCGGATGATGAGTGCCAACTTGCTTCCCTGCTTGGCATGCGCTACAAATCCTGTCTTTCTCAAAATGAACATTTGTTAATCCTAAAATGTGTTCTCCCTTTAGAAGCTTGTGAAGATTCTTCATCCCAACATGGGCTAGTCGGCGGTGCCAGAGCCAACCCATGTTAGTCTTAGCAATTAAGCAAGTGTCGAGTTCAGCTCTATCAAAATCTACCAAGTATAGCTGACCCTCTAACACTCCCTTAAATGCTATTGAATCATCACTTCTTCTAAAGACAGTGACACCAACATCAGTGAATAGACAGTTGTAGCCCATTTGACATAATTGAGATACAGAAAGCAAGTTGTAATCTAAAGAATCAACAAGAAAAACATTGGAAATAGAGTGGTCAGGAGATATAGCAATTTTACCAAGACCTTTGACCAAACCTTGATTTCCATCCCCGAATGTGATGGCTCGTTGGGGATCTTGGTTTTTCTCATATGAGGAGAACATCTTTTTCTCCCCAGTCATGTGGTTTGTGCACCCGCTGTCGAGTATCCAACTTGAGCCCCCGGATGCATAAACCTACAAAACAAGTTTAGTTCTTGACTTTAGGTACCCAAATGGTTTTGGGTCCTTTGGCATTAGACACAAGAACTTTGGGTACCCAAACACAAGTCTTTGAACCCTTGTGCTTGCCCCCAACATATTTGGCAACTATTTTGCCGGATTTGTTAGTCAACACATAAGATGCATCAAAAGTTTTGAATGAAATGTCATGATCATTTGATGCACTAGGAGTTTTCTTTCTAGGCAACTTAGCACGGGTTGGTTGCCTAGAGCTAGATGTCTCACCCTTATACATGAAAGCATGATTAGGGCCAGAGTGAGACTTCCGAGAATGAATTCTCCTAATTTTGCTCTCAGGATAACCGGCAGGGTATAAAATGTAACCCTCGTTATCTTGAGGCATGGGAGCCTTGCCCTTAACAAAATTCGACAATCTTTTAGGAGGGGCACTAAGTTTGACATTGTCTCCCCTTTGGAAGCCAATGCCATCCTTGATGCCAGGGCGTCTCCCATTATAGAGCATACTTCTAGCAAATTTAAAATTTTCATTCTCTAAGTTATGCTCGGCAATTTTAGCATCTAGTTTTGCTATATGATCATTTTGTTGTTTAATTAAAGCCATATGATCATGAATAGCATTTACATCAACATCTCTACATCTAGTACAAATAGTGACATGCTCAATGGTAGATGTAGATGGTTTGCAGAAATTAAGTTCAACAATCTTAGCATGAAGAATATCATTTTTATCTCTAAGATCGGAAATTGTAACTTTGCAAACATCAAAATCTTTAACCTTAGCAATTAAATTTTCATTCTCTACTCTAAGGCTAGCAAGAGAAATGTTCAATTCTTCAATCCTAGCAAGCAAATCATCATTATTATCTCTAGGATTAGGAATTGAAACATTACAAACATGTGAATCAACCTTAGCATTTAGACTAGCATTTTCATTCCTAAGGTTGTCAATCATCTCACGGCAAGTGCTTAGCTCACTAGATAATTTTTCACATTTCTCAATTTCTAGAGCATAAGCATTTTTAACCTTAACATGTTTCTTGTTTTCTTTAATTAGACAATCCTCTTGTGAATCCAAAAGGTCATCCTTTTCATGAATAGCACTAATTAATTCATTTAATTTTTCTTTTTGTTCCATGTTAAGGTTGGCAAAAAGGGTACGCAAATTATCTTCCTCATCACTAGCATTATCATCACTAGAGGTTTCATATTTAGTGGAGGATCTTGATTTTACCTTCTTTTTGCCGTCCTTTGCCATGAGGCACTTGTGGCCGACGTTAGGGAAGAGAAGTCCCTTGGTGACGGCGATGTTGGCGGCGTCCTCGTCATCGGAGGAGTCGCTAGAGCTTTCATCGGAGTCCCACTCCCGATAAACATGGGCATCGCCGCCCTTCTTCTTGTAGTATCTCTTCTTCTCCTTTCCTCTCCCCTTCTTGTCGTCGCCTCGGTCACTGTCACTTGATATAGGACATTTAGCAATAAAATGACCGGGCTTACCACATTTGTAGCAAACCTTCTTGGAGCGGGACTTGTAGTCTTTCCCCCTCCTTTGCTTGAGGATTTGGTGGAAGCTCTTGATGACGAGCGTCATTTCCTCATTGTCGAGCTTGGAGGCGTCTATTGGTTGTCGACTTGGTGTAGCCTCCTCCTTCTTTTCTTCCGTCGCCTTGAATGCGACGGGTTGAACTTCGGATGTGGTGGGTTCGTCAAGCTCGTTGATCTTTCTCGAGCCTTCGATCATGCACTCAAAACTTACAAAATGCCCGATAACTTCCTCGGGGGTCATTTTTGTATATCTAGGATTACCACGAATTAATTGAACTTGAGTAGGGTTAAGGAAAATAAGTGATCTTAGAATAACCTTAACCACCTCGTGGTCGTCCCACTTTATGCTCCCGAGGTTGCGCACTTGGTTCACCAAGGTCTTGAGCCGGTTGTACATGTGTTGTGGCTCCTCCCCTTTGCGAAGCCGGAACCGACCGAGCTCCCCCTCGATCGTTTCCCGCTTGGTGAGCTCATCTCCCTCGTGCGCGGTTTTGAGCACATCCCAAACTTCCTTGGCGCTCTTCAACCCTTGCACTTTGTTATACTCCTCTCTACTTAAAGAGGCGAGGAGTATCGTTGTCGCTTGAGAGTTGAAGTGCTCAATTTGGGCCACCTCATCCTCATCATAGTCCTTATCCCCTACCGACGGTACCTGTGCACCAAACTCAACAACATCCCATATACTTTTGTGGAGTGAGGTTAGATGAAATCGCATTAAATCACTCCACCTAGCATAATCTTCACCATCAAAAGTTGGTGGTTTGCCTAATGGGACGGAAAGTAAAGGTGTATGTTTAGAAATGCGAGGGTAGTGTAGGGGGATCTTACTAAACTTCTTACGCTCTTGGCGTTTAGAAGTTACGGAGGGCGCGTCGGAGCCGGAGGTCGATGTTGATGAAGTGTCGGTCTCGTAGTAGACCACTTTCCTCATCCTCTTTTGCTTGCCCCCACTCCGATGCGACTTGTGGGAAGAAGATTTTTCTTTCTTCTCTTTGTGGTGAGAAGAAGATTTCTTCTCCTTCCTGTCGGGGACCATAATTAGGGGTACCCTCAAGACGCCTAATTCTCAGCTGGTAACCCCCATCAGCATAAAGCTGCAAAGGCCTGATGGGCACGATTAAGTCAGGGATCAGTCCACACGAGTGACTCGATCACGCTTCGCCCGAGCCTAGCCTCGGCCAAAGGCAGCCGACCTCGAGAGACTTCCGTCTCGCCCGAGGCCCCCTTTTTATGGCGGACACATCACCGGCTCGCCCGAGGCCTTGGCTTCGCTCAGAAGCAACCTTGACTAAATCGCCACACCGACTGACCAAATTGCAGGGGCATTTAACGCAAAGGTGGCCTGACACCTCTATCCTGACACGCGCCCCCGGCAGAGCCGAAGTGACCGTCGTCACTCCACCGCTCCACTGGCCAGTCTGACAGAAGGA